>NC_085018.1:27239149-27410175 GCF_963692335.1 Osmerus eperlanus
TGGATCGTAGAGATGGGAGTTCAGCTTGATGAAATACATTAACATTCAAAATAATTATGCAACAAGAATTCCTGATGCAGTAACACCTTGGAGCAATACAGATTTGTCAGTGACAATAAATTATTCTAAATATCTAAAGGCTCCTCATTCTTAACTGGCAGATCATATGTAGGCCAATGTTCCACATAGCTAGAATAACTAACCCATACCTAACCCTAAACCACACAAGCAGGCCTAGCATGCGATCGTTCCAGCAATGCTTCACACATACTGTTCATACCAGACCCACACAAGCTGTTCTGCTTTTTCAAAATCTTTATTCTTCTCAACTACAGAAAAAGGTCTTTGTTTTAGTCGTTTTACAATCAAATGCAGGGAGGGGGCGAGGAGAGGAAGAGAGACAATGAGAGTTGTGCTTTGTAAACAGTAGCAGGCTAATGGTTGGGGTGGACAACTGGAGGCCTGTTTCCTGGTAGAGCGGTGAACATCTTTCATACCGTAGTATCTGCACAATCCTTTTTGTTTGTTGGCTTCAAATACTGTTGTAACAGCATGTTGATGGGGGAAGTATCAGGGCCAAAGTATGAAAATAAGCTTTTAAAATGCAGCAACAACTTGCAAAAACTCGTCAATGCATCTACAAATGTCATTCAAATGTTTGCAAAATTATTGTTATTCATTCTTTTTACACCCAACATCTGCTTCTAGAAACTGTTCAGGAAAGCTGCAGACACACAGAGCGCCTTGGCTAACTGATACATACATGTACAAGATACATGTGGGGACCAGTCGCACGTGTGGCTTCTGGTGTTCTTCATCCAGGATAACCAGGAGTGAAGCCTCGGTTACAGGAAATGTCGGTTACAGTCATGTTAAAAAGAAAAAAGAAACTGACACCTGCCATTCTCTGTCACACCTTGTCAAACCCGACTAGAGGGAGACTTCTGGACAGGGACCCGAGGAAGACTTCTAGACAGGGACAAGAGGAAGACTTCTGGACAAGGAACCCGAGGGAGACTTCTGGACAGGGACCAGAGGAAGACTTCTGGACAGGGACTAGAGGGAGACTTCTGGACAGGGAACCGAGGGAGACTTCTGGACAGGGACTCGAGGGAGACTTCTGGACAGGGACTAGAGGAAGGCTTCTGGACAGGGACCAGAGGAAGACTTCTGGACAGGGACTAGAGGAAGACTTCTGGACAGGGACCAGAATAAAAGGGGGACAACACAACCTGCAGCCCCTCCCAGTTAGCTTCTCACCTAGTCCTACACACCAAAACACTCCCTTCTTCAGATTTCAAATGACAGTCCTATTTCTTTATGTAAAAATACAAACTAACTGTGTTTTCCTGTTGATGAGGGTGTGTGTAGTACAGCCCTTCCTGTGAAAGCCTCACGTTCTCATATCTTCCAACTGACAAGCCTGAACTTACGAGGAATTGAAACATAGAAGACATGGAGAGAGAAGGCAGGGGGAAACAAGCAGGTGACTAAAGACAGCAGGATAATGACATGGTGCTCCTGGGTCCTCTGGTAGCTGAGTTACTGACGGGCGTCAACTGAGTTTATCAGCCAGTCTCAGTGTGTGTGTGTTTGTGTGTCCACAAGGGGTGATGAGAGCATGATGTGCAGACACAGGCCCTCTACAGGGAGTGTATCTGTTGTTACACATCATCCTGTTTGAAAGTGTGTGTGTGTGTGTGTGTGTGTGTGTGTGTGTGTGTGTGTGTATTCATGTGTAATCCCTATGGTGCGGCAGCATGCAGGGCAGCAAGGGGCCTCTAGGGGGCTATCCAGGCATGACGGAGACACTCTGCAGCCGTGGGCCTCCTCTCTGGGACCAGGTCTAACATGGGCAGAAGGAAGCTGGAGAAGGTCTGGGCCTCTTCTCTGGACCAGTCATACTTCTCAACCAACACCTCCAGCAGACCCCAGGGCTTCAGCCTGGTGATGTGCCTCAGGTCACCTATACATACACACATACAGAGAGAGCACAGAGACAAGACCAAGAAGTCCAGATCAAATGCACACAAGTATGATGTTGGATTATCTGCTGTGTTTATATAAACCACCTTGGACAAGACAACTGTTGTATTACTTTATTAGTGCGCACACACAGTGTTGATGATGTCCTGACAGCTGGGTGTGTTTACCTTTCTTTGTGAAGAACTCCTTCGAGTATTTCCCCACCATGATGAGCTTACGAGGAACTTTTCCCAACAGCTCGATGATCAATGCTATGTGGTCTGTATATGAGTGTGTGTGAGAGGAGTGAGATGGAGATAAAGGGATAAAGAGAAGAGATTACTTTAACACAGCGAGAAAGTGTGTAGGTATACATGTGTGAGAGCAGCATCAGTACCTTCATCTCTGCAGTAGTCCTCTCCAGAGTGAGGCTCAAACAGGTAGTCCCCTGTAGCCAACTCAAACGCCTGAGGAGACCACAACAACAACAACATCAACATCAGAGAAAGAGAGGGAGACAGAGAGGGGGAGAGACAGAGGGAGACAGAGGGAGAAAGAGACAGAGAGACAGAGAGGGGGAGAGAGAGGGAGACAGAGGGAGACACAGAGGGGGAGAGACAGAGAGGGGGAGAGACAGAGGGAGACAGAGAGGGGGAAAGACAGAGAGGGGGAGAGACAGAGGGAGACAGAGAGGGGGAAAGAGGGGGGAGACAGAGAGGGGGAAAGACAGAGGGAGAAAGAGAGGGGGAGAGACAGAGGGGGAGACAGAGGGAGAAAGAGACAGAGAGACAGAAAGGGGGAGAGACAGAGGGAGACAGAGAGGGGAAGAGAGAGGGAGAGAGGAGGGGACACAGAGGGAGACAGAGAGGGGGAGAGAGGGAGAAAGAGGGGGAGAGACAGAGAGGGGGAGAGACAGAGGGGGGGAGAGACAGAGAGGGGGAGAGACAGAGGGGGAGAGACAGAGGGGGAGAGACAGAGAGGGGGAAAGAGGGGGGAGACAGAGAGGGGGAAAGACAGAGGGAGACAGAGAGGGGGAGAGACAGAGGGGGAGACAGAGAGGGGGAGAGACAGAGGGAGACAGAGGGGGAGAGAGAGGGAGAGACAGAGGGAGACAGAGAGGGGGAGAGACAGAGGGAGAGACACAGAGGGAGACAGAGAGGGGGAGAGACAGAGGGAGACAGAGAGGGGAAGATAGAGGGAGACAGAGAGGGGGGGAGACAGAGGGAGACAGAGGGGGAGAGACAAGAGTACAGTTGAGTATAGTATAGTTATGAGTCCTCATCAATGATGCAAACCTTTTTTTCCCCACACACACAGTGAAAGGAGAGGAGGAAAGGGTAGAGGAAAACAGAAGCCTAAAACAGAGTAGATTAAAGCATAGCAGAGGACAATTGTTCAACCTTTCAAAACTTTTTTTTAACCTTTCAAAAAATAAATAAAATAATACAGAGTAGATTAAGCAGAGCCGAATATAATAGAATATACCGTATTTTTCGGAACTAAAGCCACAGTTTATACCCCGATTTAAAATGTTTCTTGGTGGTGAGGCTTATATTTCGAAGCGGCTTATAGAATGTTTTTATAACAAAACAGGCTTCAAAATGTACTAATGAGAAGGCTAACAAGTAACACTAGCATGGTAGTAGCATTGCTACAAGTATTATGCTAGCTAACTTAGCCCAGAAGCTAACTAAAGCTAGCTACCGTTTTGGAAAAATAACTTACGCTTTGGGGACCGTCGGAAATATTTAGAACTCACGCGTCCAAAGGTAAATATTAGACAAGTTAATTCCCGTGCAATAGAAAACATACATTACGCACTTACTTTCGTTTTCGAAGTGTGTTACACAATGGCATGCTGTAAGATCGCCTATACTCGTAGCCTGGCTCTGCCCTCAAGTACTTCCGCTCAATTTTCATTTTGCTTCTGTACTAGGTCTGGGCTTTTGGTATATTACTTCCGCTCAATTTTCATTTTGCTTCTGTACTAGGTCTGGGCTTTTGGTATATTAGTCGGTTTTTGGCGGTCCAATCAGCGAACAGAGGGAGTGGCTGAGAACGATGACGTTGATGTCGCGCCCTAGTTAGAGTTGTAGTTCAGTAATGGCGGCAGAGAAAGGTGCGAGCGAAGCCATTCGGTCTGTTGTGGCAACGTTGCCGAATATCCAGAAGTTAGAGCCGGAGCAGGAACAATCTTTGCTGAGTTTTGTTGGTGGCCATGATGTTGTGGCCCTCCTCCCCACGGGGTTCGGGAACAGTTTGATTTTCCAGCTCGCTCGTTAGTGGAGAAGGAGTTGGCTAAGGCGAACGCTAGCGATTGGTTATGGCAGATCCAGAGTGGCTCTGGGCAGATCCAATAGTTTTAAACTTCAACAGAGTACCCGCCTTCAAGGAAGTTAACGCTTGTCAATGGAGAGATCCCAGACCCTCTGTACAAATGAAATGTACAAAAGTCTGGTTAGGACCAGGCTACTATACTCGTGGATTGCTTGGTATCATTGTTCCCGTATCAAGTGCGGTTTATACTCAGATTACCGTATTTTCCGAAAAATATGGTAGTAGAGTCCTCATCAATGATGCAAACATTTTGAGAAAAAATGTAACCTTTAGAATTGTTTTTCCCAAAACAATATTTTCAACCTTTCAAAAACAACCTTTTTTTACCTTTCTAATTTTTGGGGGGGGAATGGATCTTATTGGGTATTTTTCCAACCTTTCAAAACATATTTTTTGAAGCTTTTTGGGAAAAAATATTTTGTCAACGTTTCTTTTCATTTTTACTGTAACTTTTTTCCCCATCCTTTCAAAAATGTTGGAAACTTGTGGTAAAATATTATTGGGGTGGTGTAACACCACCCCCTCTCTGTCCTCCCCCCTCCCACTATGTCTGGGTGCGTGTACCATGCATGCGGTGCTCCAGATGTCTGCAGGGGTGCTGTATCCAGCCCCCATCAACACCTCCAGAGAACGATACTGACGGGTCTGGATGTCATCTGTGAAGTGCTTGTTCTGAGGAGGGGGGGGGGGTGTAGGGAGGGAGGAAGAGAGAGAAGGGGAAGATGAGGAAGGATGGACACGTTAACAAATCTTACAGGTCTGGTAGCTAACAGTCGTCCTCCTGCAGACTCACCACCCAGCAGGCGTTGCCCAGGTCGGCCATCTTCACCTGCAGCGCCTCAGCATTCTGGGGCTCCAATGGGTTCACTAGCAGGCTGTCTGCTGTCATGGAGGCTGAAGACACACAAGAGAGGAGAGGGAAAGGAGAAGGGAGAGGAGTGGAGGAGAAAAGGAGGGAGAGGGGAGACGAGAGAAGGAAAGGAGGAGGAAGAGAGGAGAGGATGGAGAGAAGGCCGGAGGAGGGAGAGGGGAGAAAGAGAGGAGAGGAGGAGGTAGAGGGGAAAGAGTGGAGAGAAGAGAGGAGGGAGAGAAGGGAGTCAAGGAGGGAGAGAGGTCCAGAGGGAAGGAAGGAGAGGGACGGAGTGAGAATAAGAGTTAAATTGACAAGAGGGAGAAGGTGTGATCCAGTCACAGATGGCAACAGAGGATTGTGGGTAGTGAGAGGGCATGAGGAAACCAACGATTGTGGGTAGTAGGAGGGGCGCCCAAACAGGAGTCAGGGAGGAGGTCAATAAGGGGGGAGAAAGACAGAGAATACATGAACGAGAAAGGAAGTAAAAAGACAAGTACTGAAGCTACTGTAAACAGATAAAGCATGTCAACTCCCAGCCCCTCTTTATAACTTCCTGTCACAAACCGTTCGGTTTCTCCGTCTCGGCCTCTCTTCTGGCCTCTCCTTCCAGCTCCATTGCCTCCTCTCTCCCTTCCTCCTTCCTCTCCTCCTCCCCTCCAGGTTCTTTACCCTCCATGTCGGGGTCAGGGGTCATAGGGATGGAGTCGTACGGATCACCAGGACCTGTCCCGTTGCATGCTGAGTAGGGCTGGCTGGTCATGGCGTTGTGGTCAGGCTGCGTCTCGTTAGCATTCTGCTGGTCCTCCTCCTCTCTCTGCTCCTGATTGGTCCTTGTTATCTGGCTCTCCAGGGGTGCGTGGCCATTGCAGTTCATCTCCTTACTGTTGTCCTGCTCCTCGCTCCTGATCTCCTCCTCCTTCCTCTCCTCCTCCTCCCTCAAGTCTGGGGGCTGTTTCTCCTCCTGACTCCAGATCTCTGTCACGGCATCTGAACAACACAGTAAATAAAAACGTTCATCCTGTATTTAATCTCTTAGAGAACCTTCCTTTATCAGGCCAACATCCCTTGATTCAGCCCACTGAGCTCACAGAGAACAGTGTTTGGTCTCACAGGAACAAGCTTCAACGACTTGATGAACCTGCATATGGGCCCAGCGATTCTGTCAAATACGTGAACCATCCCTCACAACAGATCCATGTATGTACATTGCTTTAGAGAGAGGGGGTGAGGAAGAGAGAGAGGTAGAGAGAGGAAGAGTGTGAAGTGGTGAGGGAAAAAGAGGTGGAGGGAGGGAGAGGTGGTGAGGAGAAAGAGGGAGAGAGGGAGGGAGAAAGGTGGAGAAAGAAGATCAGCAGTTCTGAGTGCATGTCGTGGATGAGGGACCTGCGCTGGCGATGTCCTGCAGTGTGGAGCCGGCATCGGCCAAGCTGCTGTCTGTGGCTTCTGTAGTGTCCTCCTCCTCCTCCTCCACTTCCTCCTCGCCTCTCGCAGGTGCTCCCTCCATCTCTTGGATCCTCTTCTCCAGCAGCTCCGCCTGCCTCCTCTGCTTCCTTTTCAACTTCTTCTTCCTGTTCTTAGATATCTTCACCATCTGAGGAGGAGAGAAGTGGATACCTGTAAATATGTGAGTGAATTTGTGTCACAGAATGTGTTCATAAATCAGACAGGAGGATGGAGAAACATACTTGTTTGGGTGCTGGGGCTGTGCTTACTGCAGGGAGGGGGAGAGAGAGGGAGACAGTAAGGTGAAAGAGAGGGAGGAAGACAGAAAAGAGAGAGGGAAACAGAGAGGAGAGAGGGAGGGAGACAGAGAGAGGGAGGGAGACGGAAAGGGGGAGAGAGAAAACAGGAGGAGGAGGGAGACAGAGGAAAGAGATTATAATCAGCTTCTCATCTGTTGGTTAGGGTCACATCTGATGACTACATGACAGTAACATATCAACACTGATTGAGAAAGTGTGTTGATGTGATAATCTCTCTGGTCTCCTGCAGACCAGGAGTCATACTTCAGACCGGGACGGTTATTTCTGTTATAAACTTGGGTGACTCACTATCACTAACACACACACAAAAAATAGGAAGGTTGCTTAATTCAGAAACAGCTTTTTATAAAAGCCTGTTTGTACCAATCACCCCTCAAAACAGACCCCGCTTGTTCCTTCATATCAAGATCCTGTTCTTTCAGTCTCATCCAAGTAATTCCATCACATCTCACACAAACGACACTCGACCGTTCTAGAGCAGAAACACTAAGTACGAAGGCCGATCACAACTTCGATGCTCCTCCAGGAGAGAGCTGTGCATGGTGATTGGATAAAGGTACCTGCTGAGCCGGAGGGGGGCGGGGCTCCGGAGCGCTGCCAGGCAGTGGCCTCGGCGGCCATCTTCCTGATGTAGGCCTCGTTCACCGTCAGCAGCACGTTCTCAGGCTTGATGTCTGTATGGATGATCCTGCACTTGGTGTGGAGGTAGTCTAGACCCTGCAGCACCTGCAACACACAAGACAGGTCAGGGTCCCCCTACACACAGTGTGAATGTGTGCGTGTGTGTGTGAGAGAGTACCTGCCGTATGATGCTCTTGACGCAGGGCAGGGGGAGACCCTGGTAGTTGGACTTGATGATCCACTTGAGCAGGTGGTGACCAAGCACCTCAAACACCATCACCACGTCTGGGGAGGGTTAAGGACTGATGACCTCCTAGTCTATCTGAACACTGGCCAAACCAAAGGGAGGAAGTCTGGGCATGTTGCCTGGAGACTCAGCTGTCCCTTATAGTGTGTTATAAAGTGTGTTCGGCCCATGGCCACATAACACGAGACTGTCAGGAAGGAGGTCTGACAGTGTGCGTGTGTGTGTTCTGGGGAAGTCAGCCACCTTTAGTTTAACACCATCCACCTCTAGTTTAACACCATCTACCTCTAGTGATACCAGGTGTTGGGAGAACAGCAGGACGCTCTGAAGTAACAAGGGCCCTGATAGGCTGAGGCGTTTTCGGGCTGTGATTGGAGGATACGGGTTCCATTCACGCCTGAGATCTTGAAGTCGTCTAGCAGCTGAACAACCTTCTCTCTGCTGGGGTCACTGGGGTCAGTGTTCCTGACCTGGCACACACACACACACACACACACACACACACAGGAGAAACAGATGGGTGAGGTAGTGTACTACCATGTGTTGCCATGGCGTCCGCATCAGCAGTTAAACCTGGTTCATAACCTTAAGACACTGAATGTGATGGAAGACATACAGTATGTGTATGGTATTATGGAGGTAGAGGTGTGTGGTAGTAGGTGTGTGTGTATGGTATTATGGAGGTAGAGGTGTGTGGTAGTAGGTGTGTGTGTATGGTATTATGGAGGTAGAGGTGTGTGGTAGTAGGTGTGTGTGTATGGTATTATGGAGGTAGAGGTGTGTGGTAGTAGGTGTGTGTGTATGGTATTATGGAGGTAGAGGTGTGTGGTAGTAGGTGTGTGTGTATGGTATTATGGAGGTAGAGGTGTGTGGTAGTAGGTGTGTGTGTATGGTATTATGGAGGTAGAGGTGTGTGGTAGTAGGTGTGTGTGCATGGTATTATGGAGGTAGAGGTGTGTGGTAGTAGGTGTGTGTGTATGGTATTATGGAGGTAGAGGTGTGTGGTAGTAGGTGTGTGTGTATGGTATTATGGAGGTAGAGGTGTGTGGTAGTAGGTGTGTGTGTATGGTATTATGGAGGTAGAGGTGTGTGGTAGTAGGTGTGTGTGCATGGTATTATGGAGGTAGAGGTGTGTGGTAGTAGGTGTGTGTGCATGGTATTATGGAGGTAGAGGTGTGTGGTAGTAGGTGTGTGTGTATGGTATTATGGAGGTAGAGGTGTGTGGTAGTAGGTGTGTGTGTATGGTATTATGGAGGTAGAGGTGTGTGGTAGTAGGTGTGTGTGTATGGTATTATGGAGGTAGAGGTGTGTGGTAGTAGGTGTGTGTGTATGGTATTATGGAGGTAGAGGTGTGTGGTAGTAGGTGTGTGTGCAGTCCCGGCGTTATGGGCAGGCTTTAGGGGGCCGGGCCCGCCCCCAGAGCCAGCTGTGCATGCCCTGGACAGACAAAACTTTTTCTTTTTTACTGAAGAGTCTGTCACCAATCCCACCTTTTGTTTGATGAACTAGAAAGAATTAAGCTATGGTTATACAGTGTTTCCTTACTGTTAATCAACAACCACCAAGGTTGGTGGAAGAAAGTGACAAAGACGGTAGTACAGGGTGTAACTTCAGTTCTGAAGAACAAGAGGTTGTCACTGCCGAAGCTAGCTAGCTATGCTTATGGTGGTTGTGCGCATTTGTTGTCCATGCTTCATCTGTTTCAATACGAAATGTGTTATGTTAATACCGTTAGATGTGTATAATTCAAAGTTCACTTAGGAGGTAATAGAGCTTAATGTTATACCACACGTTTTAGGCTGTTTCTAAGTTGATGCTTTGCGGTTCGAGAGGCCTAACGCTCATCTTTTCATTTTCTGTATGAGCCGGTTCTGCGCAATGGTAGGCTAGTTGTCCATTACTTACCTGTTTCAACACCAAATAAAATCTGTTATATGTGTAAACCTGTATGGATTCAATCAATTATAATTTGGAAGATAATTAAGATACCACACACAAAGATATGTTACATGATGAGATTTATTAAATTTGCGCCCCCCCAAAAACAATGGCATGCCCGTGAATTTGTGTCTGGCGCCAGGTCTGTGTGTGTGGTAGTATGGAGGTAGAGGTGTGTGTGTGTGGTAGTATGGAGGTAGAGGTGTCTGTGTGTGTGGTGTGTGTGTGGTAGTATGGAGGTAGAGGTGTGTGTGTGGGAGTATGGAGGTAGAGGTGTGTGTGGTAGTATGGAGGTTAAGGTGTGTGTGTGTGGTAGTATGGAGGTAGAGGTGTTTGTGTGTGTGGTGTATCTTACTGTTTTGAGCAGCTTGATCTCGTCCAGGGCTGTCTCTGTGTAGTGCTCTGCACTCTTAACCACCTTCATGGCCACGAAACGCTTTCCCCTAGAACACACACATCTATTATACATACTTCCCTAAAAACACACATACACTTCCCTAACAGACAGACCGGGTGAGGTCTTACTGGATGTCCCAGGCCAGCCACACGGTGGAGAAGTGTCCCCAGCCCAGCTTGCGAATCACGTGGTACCTCCCACTGAACAGGTCCCCGATACTCACATGGTGGTAGCCCCCTAGACACAAAGGGCGCACACAGGGCGGACACACACACACGGCACCACTTAGAGGGGTCACACGGGGAGACTGGGTCTGTGCATGTTGTGTGAGAGCAGTACCTCTGCAGTAATCGGTGTGTGTGTGTGTGAGTAGTACCCCTGCAGTAGTCGTGTGTGTGAGTGTGTGTGTGCGTGTGTGAGTGTGTAGTACCCCTGCAGTAGTCGTGTGTGTGAGTGTGTGTTTGTGTGAGTGTGTGTTTGTGTGTGTGTAGTACCCCTGCAGTAGTCATGTGTGTGAGTGTGTGTTTGTGTGTGTGTGAGGGTGTAGTACCCCTGCAGTAGTCGTGTGTGTGAGTGTGTGTGTGTGTGAGGGTGTAGTACCCCTGCAGTAGTCGTGTGTGTGAGTGTGTGTTTGTGTGTGTGTGTGAGGGTGTAGTACCCCTGCAGTAGTCGTGTGTGTGAGTGTGTGTTTGTGTGTGTGTGTGAGGGTGTAGTACCCCTGCAGTAGTCGTGTGTGTGAGTGTGTGTGTGTGTGTGAGGGTGTAGTACCCCTGCAGTAGTCGTGTGTGTGAGTGTGTGTTTGTGTGAGTGTGTGTTTGTGTGTGTGTAGTACCCCTGCAGTAGTCATGTGTGTGAGTGTGTGTTTGTGTGTGTGTGTGAGGGTGTAGTACCCCTGCAGTAGTCGTTGGGGTCCTCCTGCTCATCCTCATCAGAGCCCAGGACTTCCTGCTGCTCTGGGAGGGGAGAGTCTGGTTGCTGGGGTGCTCCCCGCAACGCCGCCTCCGGCCTGCAGAGGGAGGTACAGCTTAGTGGCACCTCCAACACAGAACTACCGTCCTCTACTCACACAGCATTAGGGGAACTGTACAAGCAGATACACAACTTAGACAAATAAGGAAATATGGACAGGGAGATAGCCGATCAACTGAACCACAGGTAACTAACTTGTTTGACGACAACAAAACAATCAAGGTGTCTCAGAAATGACGTGTCTCCAAAAGTAAAAGGGCTGGAAACTCGTGTGACTCAGATGACCCTTCTTTACCTGCAGAGATCGTTTTCTGAAACACAAAGCTTTGGGTGTAGGTTCCTGAGTACAAGTGCCTACAGGTCACGCTAAATCAGGTACCTACAGACACAACTCATGTATTCTCTTCAAATCTAACTAACCTGGAAGCTAAATGTACCAGAGCCCGGTACTAACTACAGTTAAAACAACAGACCTGACAGACACCAAGTGCCATCAAACATTAACCGCATCATTGAATAACCTTCGCCTGAATGACTAGGGTTGTATTAAATGTGATGTAGTCAGTACAGAAGTGAATTATTCAAATGTTAAGAAGCAGGTCCACTAAAAAGACTTTTCTTGGCAAAAACATGTAATCCGTTTTGTATGCTGTTTAAGAGGAGGGTGCTGAAATGAAGAGAATCTGGCCTTAGCCTTAAATCAATAAGGTGATCTGATCCTGGGAACGAGCCTGTGACTTCAGGCTATGCTTGTGAGACTCTGAAAGTCGTCATGACCACACAGAGAGCGGTCAGGCTCAACACTTCAAACCTGCTTAGAAGACGTTCTAGAACACCTGGAAGTTCAGACTGCCCTGATCTTTTGTTGTCTATTACATCTGACAACATCCATGAGAGAGATGGAAGGGAATATGGGGATGGATGTTTTAGTCTGAAGACTACAAGGGCCTCACCATGTCTGCTAGTGTTAAATCCACCATCAACACTCTAGAACTGCCTCCTCATGGTTACTTTCTAACCATAGTAGAAATAGTGATGGAACGATACTCAACGCACAATACAATTCACAATACTAAGTTCACAATACGAGTTTATTAAAAAAACATTTAACAAGATAGATTTATGACCTGTTTTGTTTTATAATTTTTGGGGCATTTTTCAATTGATTCTGACGAATACTAAAAAATATTGTATATTTTCTCTTCTAATCAAATTGAAGAATCTCGGAAATATATATTTTTTAAGTAATAAATAACCATGCAATACAATGAATATGTCCTTTCCTTGAGTGAAACAGAAAATATGTTTTGTTTTAACCCCAAAATATTAATACTAAAACAAATCAGAGTCAGGTGGCTGAGCGGTTAGGGAATCGGGCTAGTAATCAGAAGGTTGCCGGTTCGATTCCTTCCTGTGAAAAATGACGTTGTGTCCTTGGGCAAGGCACTTCACCCTACTTGCCTCGGGGGAATGTCCCTGTACTTACTGTAAGTCGCTCTGGATAAGAGCGTCTGCCAAATGACTAAATGTAAATCCCAAATCAAATAAAGAAATACAACTAATAAAGAAATACTCTTTAAAAAACAACATAAGGCTGTATCGCTAATCTCGAAGTTTTCCTGTGCTATGCTAGCTGTTTTACAGCAGGGCTAGCTGGCTAACAGCAGGGCTAGCTGGCTTACAGCAGGGCTGGCTGGATAACAGCAGGGCTGGCTGGATAACAGCAGGGCCGGCTGGATAACAGCAGGGCCGGCTGGATAACAGCAGGGCCGGCTGGATAACAGCAGGGCCGGCTGGATAACAGCAGGGCCAGCTGGCTTACAGCAGGGCCAGCTGGATAACAGCAGGGCCAGCTGGATAACAGCAGGGCTATCTGGATAACAGCAGGGCTAGCTGGCTTACAGCAGGGCTAGCTGGATAACAGCAGGGCTATCTGATTTACAGACGGGCTAGCTGGATTACAGCAGGGCTAGCTGGCTAACAGCAGGGCCAGCTGGATAACAGCAGGGCCAGCTGGATAACAGCAGGGCTAGCTGGACAACTGCAGGGCTAGCTGGCTTACAGCAAGGCTAGCTGGATAACAGCAGGGCTAGCTGGCTTACAGCAGGGCTAGCTGGATAACAGCAGGGCTAGCTGGCTTACAGCAGGGCTAGCTGGATAACAGCAGGGCTAGCTGGCTTACAGCAGGGCTAGCTGGATAACAGCAGGGATAGCTGGCTTACAGCAGGGCTAGCTGGATAACAGCAGGGCTAGCTGGATACCAGCAGGGCTAGCTGGATACCAGCAGGGCTAGCTGGCTTACAGCAGGGCTAGCTGGATAACAGCAGGGCTAGCTGGCTTACAGCAGGGCTAGCTGGATAACAGCAGGGCTAGCTGGCTTACAGCAGTGCTAGCTGGATAACAGCAGGGCTAGCTGGCTTACATCAGGGCTAGCTGTCTAACAGCAGGGCTAGGTGGCTAACAGCAGGGCTAGCTGGCCAAGAGCATGGCTAGATGGCAGGGCACCAGTCAGGAAGTCAGGTTGGGCTAGTCTGGAGCTTTGGTCATAGACATGAGGAATCACATGGCTGAATAAAAGGCCAATCAGTGACAAGCACATGACAGAATGAGCATGATTATTTGAGGGTTCAGATGGAGAGCAGAACAACTTGGACTGTTTAACAAAGACTGGCCCAGCAGACTGGCTCCACCTGGAGGAGCCCTGGGTAGCCCTAACCCTAACCACCTAGAGCAGGGGTGGGCAGGAGCCCTGGGTAGCCCTAACCCTAACCACCTAGAGCAGGGTTAGGGTTAGGAGCCCTGGGTAGCCCTAACCACCTAGAGCAGGGGTGGGCAGGAGCCCTGGGTAGCCCTAACCCTAACCACCTAGAGCAGGGGTGGGCAATTAATTTTCCCGAAGGGCCACATAATAAATTGTGACTGTTGTGGCGAACCAATAGGCTGAACTTAATTCTGCTCAATATTAACTTTATTACTTTATAAAGAAATACAGTAAATTATATGGTTTTGAGCTGCTACTGGTAATACATGTTACAATAAGGCTATGAAAATATGTCAAAAGTTTCATTTTATTTTTTTTACATACTTTTAAACCTTCCCAAAAAAGCAATAAGTGCTTTTGATGTTTTCCAGTTCAGTTTTTCTTACTCAGTGAGAAAAATCCAGTCTGTCTTGGGCTTGAACAAGTGCATTGAAGTCTGGTTGGATGTCTGAGGTAGATATGCAAAGCACAGCTGACAGGTGATCATCAGGGTCTGCAGCTTAACTAGCAAACCATCAGCGGCCCGCACCCACTCTGCATCAGTCAAGTTCTTGTATTTGTCTGTGTGTTTAGTCCCGTAGTGCCGATTCAAATTGTAATCCAACACAGCAACCTGTTCTCCACAAACTAAGCACACTGCTTTGCCTTTGACTTTAGTAAACAGATACTAAGAAGTCCATGTCTTATAAAAACTCTACATTCTGTATCAACCTTTCATTTTGTACCGTGAGCGGACATTTGAGGGCTAACCAACAGCTAACTCAGTGTCTCCTGTCGGTGACGCTGCGTAAGCGCGCCTGATCACTGTAGTCTTTCAGGACTACAGATTTCCTACCGCTCAATACATTTATTGAATTTTAATTTACCTCACGCGGTCCGGACAGCCAAAAGGCCGTCAAATGCCCAGGTCTGTCCTAGAGGAACCCTGGCGTAGCCCTAACTCTAACCACCTGGAGGAACCCTGTGTGTGCATGCGGAGGTGATATAAAAACACGCAATTGTTTTTAAAAATTCATTCTTTCTCTGGCAATTATATGGTTAAATCCATCTGATCACGTGAAAGGACTCATCTAGCCCACACACACAGCTCGCTGACGTGCTCTTAGTCATACACAAGCAGCAGAATGAAGCCCTGAGAAACCCAGTTTAAACCCCTGCACATCTCGTCCCAAACTGGGCCATCTCTTCTCTCCTGCTCTAGGTTAGGGAGCCCTCTCCTCCTTTACTTAAAGTATTTCCCTTCAAAAGCTTTGGCACCCTATGCTAGAGGCTGGCCAGAGAACTTGCACTGAGGGACCAGGAGAGAGGCAGAGAAGCACAGTCAGAGAGAGACAAAGAGACAATGAGGGGTCAGGGCTGAGAAGGATGACTACTGAGAGACAGAACCAGCAGAACAAACATCGAAGAGTGAAACATCCGAAAATAAATATTTGTGACAGAGAAATCAAATGCCACAGGTTCAAACCCTAATGCACCACTGCCCCTCTTAGAACCACCTGGAACTGAACAGCTTTTACAGTACACTCTCTCTAGAGCACCAGTAACTATACAGCTGTTACAACGCCGTTGGTCGGAAGGTGCCTCGGTCGGCACCTTCCGGCCAAAGTAAATTCCTTGTCTGTGCAAACTTTCATGGCGAATAAAAACCCATCCTGATTCCGAACACACACTCTTTCTAGACCACCTGTAACTGTACAGCTGCTACACTACATTCTCTCTCTCTCTCTAGACTCTTACCTGCAGGAAGAACGTATGCCCATGGCAGCTGGTAGAGACAGGAGAGGACAGGTCCAGGGGAAGGAGAGGGGAGGGGTCCAGGTGAGAGCAAGTCACCCTCTCCCCACACACACCAGACACAGGAGGAGAGGAGGAGAAGAGAAAAGTGTTGAAGAGAAGAAAAGCAAAAAACAGTAGAGGAGGAACACAGGGAGGGGAGAGAAGAGGGGGTGACAGGGGAAGGGAGGAAGAGGAGAGCAGAGAAGATGGATGGATGTGGCGGCAGATCTGCCTCAATGAAGGTGCTGAGGAGGCGCTAGACATCGCTGCTTTCTAGACCCCCCTGCCCCACGCTCCCTCCCTCTCCCTCGCTCTCCATCTCCCTCCCTCCCACTCTGCATCTTTCCCTCCCTCCCACTCTGCATCTCTCACTCTCTGCATCTGTTTCTCTCTCCCTCCTACTCTCTGCACCTCTCATTCCTGCTCAACCATTCTCTCTCTGACCGACAACTCTCCTTGACTGTCGTCACCACCCTGGCTCCTCCTGCTCCATGGCCAGCTTCGCTCTGATTGGCCGGTGCAGCTCAGCACTGCATTGCAGGTGAAGGAAGCTGCTTCCTTCTCTTCAGACCAAAACAACCCCAGCCCCCTCCATCCTCTCTCTCCCTCCTCTCTCCCTCCCTCCCCCTCCATCCTCTCTCCCTCCCCCTCCATCCTCTCTCACCCTCCTCCTCCTGTCTCCGTGCCCCTCCATCCTCTCTCCCTCCCCCCTCTCTCTCCCTCCATCCTCTCTCTCCCCCTCCTCCTCCTCTCCCTTCCCCTCCATCCTCTCTCTCGCCCCCCCTCCATCCTCTCTTTCCCCCTCCACCCTCTCTCTCTCTCCCCCTCCATCATTATCATTATGTTGCTATGACTACAAGAGGAAAATGCTGGCCAGTGCTGATAGGTGCTTAAATGTTGGGGGACATATAATTTTTTTTTTTACTCCATAACATACGTTGTGTGTTGTGTTAGTGCAGTGTTTCCGCTATGTTGATTTTTCCGTGGCAGCTCGCCACGGCTAAATTTCTGCCGCCACGGTATCAGAAATAGGGCTGTACAAAATGTTAGGCCGTCTATCAGCAGTGATTGTTAGAAAGCGTATCGGAGGATTGCACGGACACGCGCTTCACAGCGCAGTTGAGATTGCGTGTGTGCGTCCTTGAGAGCTGTAGAGCTAAGTCGTATAACTTATGTTGTCAGTTAATTTAAGGCTATTATTGTATTAATCTATAGTTTTTGCTAATTTAAATTAAGTTAACTGGTGATTTTCGTTGTTTGTAGGCTATTCTTCCCCTGCTAGCGAAATTGCACGTTGATTCAATAGCGATTGCTGCCCTTGCTCACGTTTGTATTTTAGGTGCATTATTATGCTGAAGTAGTTTTAATTAATAAATAGTGGGTATATTGTTATTATTAGCTTCAGAATGCTTAGCCTATCAAGATCAAATGAAGCAGACAGCGTACATGCTTCCGAGTGGCCCCTTAATCGATAGGCTAGGCTACTGACCATTTACAATAAGTTACGTAAATTATTAATTGGCAGCATTTATGCCATTTAGAACATACTTTATGACTGTACGGTGTCATTAAGTAGCCTAACTTTATTTCTTTAGGGGAAATAGGACAAAAATATGTGCAATATTACATTAGCTATTAGACTATTACATTAACCCTTTAATTAAGCTTAGGGTTAGCACTTTGTTTCGGCCGGGGGGGGGGGGGGGGTCGGACAGACCTGCCCCCACTGCAAAAAAAATCCTAGAGGAAACACTGTAGTGCGTCATGTCTAATGTCTTTCAGGTAATGATCCAGCATTACTCCTACTGTGTTCCAACATTACTCCTACCGTGTTCCAACATTACTCCTACCGTGTTCCAAAATAACTCCTACTGTGTTCAAACATTACTCCTACCGTGTTCAAACATTACTCCTACCGTGTTCCAACATTACTCCTACCGTGTTCCAACATTACTCCTACCGTGTTCCAGCATTACTCCTACCGTGTTCCAGCATTACTCCTACTGTGTTCCAGCATTACTCCTACCGTGTTCCAACATTAGTCCTACCGTGTTCCAACATTACTCCTACTGTGTTCCAACATTACTCCTACCGTGTTCCAACATTACTCCTACCGCGTTCCAACATTACTCCTACCGCGTTCCAGCATTACTCCTACCGTGTTCCAACATTAGTCCTACCGTGTTCCAAAATTACTCCTACGGTGTTCAAACATTACTCCTACTGTGTTCCAACATTACTCCTACCGTGTTCCAACATTACTCCTACCGTGTTCCAACATTAGTCCTACCGTGTTCCAACATTACTCCTACGGTGTTCAAACATTACTCCTACTGTGTTCCAACATTACTCCTACCGTGTTCCAACATTACTCCTACCGTGTTCCAACATTACTCCTACCGTGTTCCAACATTACTCCTACCGTGTTCCAACATTAGTCCTACCGTGTTCCAACATTACTCCTACGGTGTTCAAACATTACTCCTACTGTGTTCCAACATTACTCCTACCGTGTTCCAACATTACTCCTACCGTGTTCCAACATTAGTCCTACCGTGTTCCAAAATTACTCCTACGGTGTTCAAACATTACTCCTACGGTGTTCCAACATTACTCCTACTGTGTTCCAACATTACTCCTACCGTGTTCCAACATTACTCCTACCGTGTTCCAACATTACTCCTACCGTGTTCCAGCATTACTCCTACCGTGTTCCAGCATTACTCCTACCGTGTTCCAGGATTACTCCTACTGTGTTCCAACATTAGTCCTACCGTGTTCCAAAATTACTCCTACCGTGTTCAAACATTACTCCTACTGTGTTCCAACATTACTCCTACTGTGTTCCAACATTACTCCTACTGTGTTCCAACATTAGTCCTACCGTGTTCCAGCATTACTCCTACCGTGTTCCAACATTACTCCTACCGTGTTCCAACATTACTCCTACCGTGTTCAAACATTACTCCTACTGTGTTCCAACATTACTCCTACTGTGTTCCAACATTAGTCCTACCGTGTTCCAACATTACTCCTACTGTGTTCCAGCATGACTCCTACTGTGTTCCAACATTACTCCTACTGGGGTCCTGTCCAACTGACAGGCTGACAAATACAGAGGCAAATACAGAGAGGCACACAAAGTAGGACACAGGATACAATAACTGTTCACTGCTGCTAAAGAAGACTGCAGTGATCTTGGGACTATCCCCCCCCACCCTGCCTGTGTCCTGAAACCGTACTCTGCTCCCTCTCCGAGCACCAGCTCTCTGAAGACACACACATACACACAGCATGGCTTATATAATGAGCTATGTCTGCAGCTAGGCAGGAGGGGAGGAGAGTTAGACGGCAAAGAGTCAGGTTTTGGAGGAAGTCTGTGACACAGCCACCTTCATCAGCTCTGAGTCCTGCACTAGCACTCAAACAACAACCTGACAATGACCTGGAAACAACTGTTGCAAACTGGCTGGACAGGTAGAGACAAAGAGACATTCAGAGGAGAGAGACAGAGAAAGACAGAAAGAGAGAGAGACAGAAAGAGAGACAGAGAAAGAGAGAAAGAGAGAGAGGAGAGAGAGACAGAGGAGACAGAGAGAGAAAGACAGAGAGGAGAGAGAGACAGAGGAGAGAGAGACAGAGAGGAGAGAGAGAGACAGAGGAGAGAGAGAGACAGAGGAGAGAGAGAGACAGAGGAGAGAGAGACAGACAGAGAGGAGAGACGGAGAGAGACCAAGAGAGAAGGGGGGGGGGGTGTTGAGCCAGAGGAACAAGTGTTTACCAAGTGAGAACTGACCAACATAAGAGCCACCAGGGGCACCCCTTCACACTCAAACACACACACCATCAGCCACCTGACACGCACACACTCGTTCTCTCTCTCACACAGGCTCTGTACACTGTCTTTCACACAAATCCAATTTCCAAATGCACCCCCCCCACCCTCCACACACACACACACAGTCCAGAGTGCCACTCACTTGCCCCTCAGGCCGCTGGCAAGCTTCACCACCGCCGTGTTGAGAGAGAAGATCCAGTCCAGGAGCCACATGGCCTGGAGAGGCTAAGCTATGCTACAGGGGAGAGGCTAAGCTATGCTACAGGGGAGAGGCTAAGCTATGCTAGTCTACAGGGGAGGGCAGCAATGGCAGCACAGGAAAAGTGCCCTGCTCTGGGGTTCCAGTCTCCTCTCTGCTCCCTTGCCTTATCCCTGCTGATCAGGCTGCTCACAGCAAGGCTAATGCTACTGAACAACTAAGGCTGGAGTGGGAGGGAAGGAACGTGAGGAGGAAGGGAGAGAGGGGAGAGAGAGCGAGCGATTGAGACAGAGAGAGAAAGGGGTAGAATGTGAGAGGGTGGGTTGGGGGACGGGGACAGAGACAGAGAAAGACCGATTAAGATAGGAACAGAGGGAGGAAGGTAGGGAAGCTTGGAATTGTGAGAGGGAAACAGAGAAAGAACAAATTAAGGCAGAGTGATGAAGGGAGAGAGTTTGGGATGCTGACAGATACACACATACATACACTCTGGTAAACATTCATTTCACAAGATTGTTTTAAAACGAACGACTAGCACTTCCATTCTTTAGTTACTAGCAAATTTTATGATATTTAGGCTACTAGTAATTAGGGGTGTCACGATACCAAAAATTCAGTAGTCGGTGCCAATACCAGTAAAATGACACAATTCTCGATGCCGATTTCGATACCACGGTATTTTCAAGTTTTTTTAAGATTCCATGTACTTGAACCATGAACTTTTTTATTAAAATACTTGAAAAATTTCAAAATGTCATAACAAGACATAAAAACATGCAATATAGCATATAACAACATAATAAAATGCAATTAATGCTCATAGTGCAACAACTAGTGTCCCCAGACACATTCCAGACATCTTTGCAAAAGGTACTGTGCAAAAACAACAGTGCAAAACAAAACTGTGGATATAGCAGTGCAGACATTCAGCTAACAAGATGAACATGGGGTTTTTTTCACAGCATTGCACACCTTTTTTTGTTAAGTTCAAGGTTTTTAGAGAGGGAAACTAACATGTCAACATGGTCTTGGGTAAGTCAGGATCGTCTTGGACAGACAATAGGTGTGTTCGACTCAAACACACCTATTGATTCCTGAGACACTGAAGACCCATTCGGAAGCACAGCTTGAAGCCGCAATACAGAGATACCTCCTTGCAAATCATGATTAATGATAACGCCACGGTCATCTGCCTCATACACAAAGTACTTCCATACACGACTCTTTGTGCCTTTTTTATCAACAAGTCGAGGTGGGGCGATCGCTGCAGCCGCAGTTGCCATCTTCCACATGTGTTTTTCATCAGGTAGAGGCGAAGCCCCTCCCCTTCGGGTGGGCTTACTTCTGAATGCAGTACTGGAACACTCTGAAGCGTATACTGCCACCATCAGTTCAGGAAGAGGCGCAGCACCGATGCTGCTAACACTGATTAAAGAGCCTGTCTGGAGGCATTCAGTGTTAGCCCTAACCCTAACCCTGTTATCCCTAACCCTGTTAGCCTGAACCCTAACTGGCATCATCGCTAACGGTGCCTACGGTGCTTCAAAAAATGGGCATTGTTGGTATTTTGTCATTTTAAAACCGGAAGGTGTCAGTAGTATCGGTTCTCGTGACATCCCTAGTAATCCATTTAACCTCAGAACACAGACCTCAGCACACAGACCTCAGCACACAGACCTCAGCACACAGCCTTGTCCCCTGGACCAGCACACAGCCTTGTCCCCTGGACCAGCACACAGACCTCAGGACACAGCCTTGTCCCCTGGACCAGCACACAGACCTCAGGACACAGCCTTGTCCCCTGGACCAGCACACAGACCTCAGGACACAGCCTTGTCCCCTGGACCAGCACACAGACCTCAGCACACAGCCTTGTCCCCTGGACCAGCACACAGCCTTGTCCCCTGGACCAGCACACAGACCTCAGGACACAGCCTTGTCCCCTGGACCAGCACACAGACCTCAGGACACAGCCTTGTTCCCTGGACCAGCACACAGACCTCAGGACACAGCCTTGTTCCCTGGACCAGCACACAGACCTCAGGACACAGCCTTGTCCCCTGGACCAGCACACAGACCTCAGGACACAGCCTTGTTCCCTGGACCAGCACACAGACCTCAGGACACAGCCTTGTCCCCTGGACCAGCACACAGACCTCAGCACACAGCCTTGTCCCCTGGACCAGCACACAGCCTTGTCCCCTGGACCAGCACACAGACCTCAGGACACAGCCTTGTCCCCTGGACCAGCACACAGACCTCAGGACACAGGCTTGTTCCCTGGACCAGCACACAGACCTCAGGACACAGCCTTGTCCCCTGGACCAGCACACAGACCTCAGGACACAGCCTTGTCCCCTGGACCAGCACACAGACCTCAGGACACAGCCTTGTCCCCTGGACCAGCACACAGACCTCAGGACACAGCCTTGTTCCCTGGACCAGCACACAGACCTCAGGACACAGCCTTGTCCCCTGGACCAGCACACAGCCTTGTCCCCTGGACCAGCACACAGACCTCAGGACACAGCCTTGTTCCCTGGACCAGCACACAGCCTTGTCCCCTGGACCAGCACACAGCCTTGTCCCCTGGACCAGCACACAGCCTTGTTCCCTGGACCAGCACACAGCCTTGTCCCCTGGACCAGCACACAGACCTCAGGACACAGCCTTGTCCCCTGGACCAGCACACAGACCTCAGGACACAGCCTTGTCCCCTGGACCAGCACACAGACCTCAGGACACAGCCTTGTCCCCTGGACCAGCACACAGACCTCAGCACACAGCCTTGTCCCCTGGACCAGCACACAGCCTTGTCCCCTGGACCAGCACACAGACCTCAGGACACAGCCTTGTCCCCTGGACCAGCACACAGACCTCAGGACACAGCCTTGTTCCCTGGACCAGCACACAGACCTCAGGACACAGCCTTGTCCCCTGGACCAGCACACAGACCTCAGGACACAGCCTTGTCCCCTGGACCAGCACACAGACCTCAGGACACAGCCTTGTCCCCTGGACCAGCACACAGACCTCAGGACACAGCCTTGTTCCCTGGACCAGCACACAGACCTCAGGACACAGCCTTGTCCCCTGGACCAGCACACAGCCTTGTCCCCTGGACCAGCACACAGACCTCAGGACACAGCCTTGTTCCCTGGACCAGCACACAGCCTTGTCCCCTGGACCAGCACACAGCCTTGTCCCCTGGACCAGCACACAGCCTTGTTCCCTGGACCAGCACACAGCCTTGTCCCCTGGACCAGCACACAGACCTCAAGACACAGCCTTGTCCCCTGGACCAGCACACAGACCTCAGGACACAGCCTTGTCCCCTGGACCAGCACACAGACCTCAGGACACAGCCTTGTCCCCTGGACCAGCACACAGACCTCAGGACACAGCCTTGTCCCCTGGACCAGCACACAGACCTCAGGACACAGCCTTGTCCCCTGGACCAGCACACAGACCTCAGGACACAGCCTTGTCCCCTGGACCAGCACACAGACCTCAGCACACAGCCTTGTTCCCTGGACCAGCACACAGACCTCAGGACACAGCCTTGTTCCCTGGACCAGCACACAGACCTCAGGACACAGCCTTGTCCCCTGGACCCGTCTGCTCTACACCCTCTGTGAGTCAGCTGAGGATCTTAGTGTCTAACCAGGCACACTCTGACCAGAGGAGCACATACAGACTTCTGAGTGAGTGTGTGTGAGTATGTTTGTGTGAGAGTATGTGTGTGTGAGAGTATGTGTGTGTGTAAAAGTATGCATGTGTGTGTGTGTGTGTGTGTGTGTGTGTGTGTGTGTGTGTGTGTGTGTGTGTGTGTGTGTGTATCATCTGTCTCTTTATGTAACAGAGTTAACCAAGGACAGGGGCTCAGCCGTCAGAACACCCAGGGTGAACACACACACATACCAAAAACCTGGCATCAGTCTTTCAATCTAACTCCGAAGAGGGTCCAGGGAAATGTTTCTGAATCTGTAGATTCATGGGAAGCCTCATGAGCTGTCATCAACATGCCTGACTGGAACCAGACTAATAGACAGACATGCATGTTTATGGTGGTTACAGTCTGAAGATTAACATCTACGACTAAATTGATATTAGTCACTCTGTTACACACCTTTTTCCAGGTTTTTTCGTCTTTGTCCTCTTCTTTCTCGCTTGAGCAGCAAGTACTGAATTGGAAAATGTTAAATACGTAGTTAAAGTAACGTTTCTTACACAGCAAATGCCTACTCAAACATTAAATAATTCTCCCCGTAAACCGTATAGCGCTCTGCCACAATGACTGTACAATAACTCACTAGCTAGCTAAGCTATGTTCACCTGCTTGTTGAATTTGCTAGCCAAACGCGTTGGGCTAACTAGCTTGAATGAATGACTTTAGTAGCACTGGGTAAACTAGAGTATACGTTGGTTAGAAAACACGATTATGTGCAACATTTGAAACTAAAGAGTTAAACTATCCATGATCCGTGTTATCTATAAGTGTGCAATTCAACATTAAACATGGGGTGTAACGTGCTGACAGTGTCAGGATTTCAGCTCATCTTTCTGATTAACTACCAACCAACTCAGTTGGCAACTGGTTTAAAGTTTACGCGGGGCTCGTGACTCCATGCTGTCTGCTCTAGCCTAGGATACGCTAGCTAGCGATCTGCTCAGCTTAACTACCAGCAGGCTGGACAGCATAACAGTGGACATTGTAGCTAGCCACCAGGCTGGACACGGAGCTTTAACAGTGGACATTGTAACTATCCAGCAGTTTGGACATGGAGCTTTAACAGTGGACATTGTAGCTAGCCAGCAGGCTGGACATGCAGTGGATATGGAGCTAGCTAGTAGCAGGCTAACGCGTGGTTCGCTTTTGTTCAGTGTCACTATGCAAGGCCATGACTATTTATTTTGGGATATCCAGTTTTCGTATATAACTTCACATAGGTTGTGGTCACATTTTGGACTATTTCGCAGTTTTCCTCAAACAAACAAATTACCTTTTCTTTCCATGTTGTTAGCGGGCTGGGACATTCAAGTGGCAGGGATATGAGCGGCTTGCCTTGGCGTGCTACTGCGCAGGCGTCCGCAGCTCGGAACTTCCACCAACAAAACTCAGTACAAGACACGCCCACTTGTTGTCTGTCAATTTAGATTAAAACCGGGTTGAATGTGTCCCGGGTTAAAGTACCCTGAAACAGAGGACTCTGAATGCAAATATCAGTGCATCCACTGTATCAGTTTATTTTTCTGACAACTTTTAACTTTAACGCCTAATTTTTTTTACAAAAATATCAAAATCAAATCAAAATGTATTTGTATTACAAAAATATCAAAATCAAATCAAAATGTATTTGTATAACCCTTTTTACAAGCAATGTCACAAAGGGCTTTACAAACACCCATAGAACTTCCCCTCAACCAACCTAAACCCTCAAGGAAGACCAGGACAAACTCCCCAAAAAACTCACTAGAGGAGAATAAATTGAAGAAACCTTGGGAAGAGCAATTCAGTGAGGGATCCCCTCCTCCAGAGACGGTGAAAGAGAGGTGCAGAACACAGGCTTAACATAGTCATACAGCAGGGAAGTGTCAATGGGTGTTGAAACACCAAAATCCAGTGGTCAACTTGGGTCAGTTGGTAAATGTCAGTTTAAGCAGAGGTAGCCACAGGGCTGGGGACTGTGACCGGCGCAGCATCACAGGCCGGGGGGTGAGGAAAGGTACCGGGAACTCGCTGTCGTCCGTCAGGGAGACCGGTGTCCACTGGGCGACTAGATCCAGCTTTGGCAGACTGTCACAGATCGACGTCCACTGGCAACCAGGTCCAGCGTTGACTGACCCAGGCAGATGCTGACAGCTCAAACCCCCCACACCACAGGGGATGTGTGGAGGGGGGACAGAGAAAGGAGAGCAGGACTTAGAGAATGCCAGGATAAAAACTAACAGTTACAGTAATATTAGAATGAGATCCCCACTGGTCAAGGGTGGACTAGTGCAGCAATTTAGCAAAAAGGGTATTTGATGCAGCCCTTGACACTAAGATAGTGCCAGCCCCCCTCGGTTGGAACATGAAATCTGTTCCAGGGAAGAGAAACTCTAAAATACGAATAAGAAGCCCCGCCCCCTGTCGTCTCCAACTAGTAACAGGAACAGGAACAATATACGGTAACAGGTTTACTTTATTTGTAAAATCAACATGGGGTGACATGTACATATAGAAGCTTTATTTGTCATTTACATTTAGTCATTTAGCAGATGCTCTTATCCAGAGCGACTTACAGTTAGTACAGGGACATTCCCCCCCGAGGCAAGTAGGGTG
The DNA here is from genome assembly GCF_963692335.1 of Osmerus eperlanus. Lineage (NCBI taxonomy): Eukaryota > Metazoa > Chordata > Actinopteri > Osmeriformes > Osmeridae > Osmerus > Osmerus eperlanus. The sequence goes on from NC_085018.1 coordinate 27,265,139, forward strand.
AAGTGGCCTACCATCTGTCTGTGTTGGCTATACAATTAACACATTTCTTGTTGCTTTGACACAAAATGCGTAGTGTAAACACAAATTTAAAATGCTTGAACTTCTTTTACACACAAGGTCAACCAAGAACAAAACAATCAATTTTTACTGCCCAATTTACCAATGCTTTCACACTGTATGTCAGAACAGATAACATAATGTTCAAAACCTAACTTATTGGCTAAAGTCAAAGTGAACAGCTGTTCATATTGTGAATTGAAACACAAATATATCCCCTGTATTTTATTCCATTGCTACTGAGAAAAAGCTGGTTGAAGTTATGCAAATACTGTAAATCACAGCTGATTCCCAACTAGGAAACACTCAAGTGTTGAGGTTCTTTCAATCGCATGACCATATGGTATATACAGTAAAGAGGACCTCTTTGGGCTGATCTTGTGTGGAAAAAGAACAACATAGAGCAACACAAAGAAAGTAAGAATACAGTAATGCCTGCACGAGGGAGAGGAAGACAAGTACCAGGACAAGGGAGAGGAGTGGGACAAGGGCAAGGGAGAGGAGTTAGAATGTGTGGTGGCACTCAGAGAAGGGCCAGAGCTAGGGTAATACTGTAAATGGCAGTTATATTGCATATTTCTTGCAGTAATGTCCTGAGCAATTACGTTTCTGTCTTTCAATACAGTACATTCTATAAAGCTATACTCTGAGATGGGTCATTTATTTTTTGTTCTGAATTTCTGCAGCAAAAGAAACAAAATGCATGCATTTACTAAACCCAACAAAACAAAAATGTAGAGAGGCTTCAAAAGAAACTGCATTGCAAACACAATCTATAATCCATATATGAGACCTGACACATAAAATAATGCAGTTTCTGTAATTCCTTCTGATGTTAGTGTTTTTTATGACATTATGCTATGATTGATTAAATGTTCCTGTGGAAAGAGAACGTGTGTTAGTGTACACTAAACATGGTGTCATGTTTAGTGTATTTTTGTGTTATGACAATTAGTGTTTGAGTTTAGTTTACATTGTGTGATTTTGAGAAACTGTTTTGCCAATTGTGTGTCGTAGGTGTGTTGGCGCATTAAGAGTTTAGGAAACTTGTAAAACGCTTCCTTTTACAATCGCTTCTTGGAAGCGATTGTAAAAAACTGTAACATACCGGACACCTATTCAGCCTGTTGTTTTGTGTGCTATTGTGTAGTTGAATAACTTGCCTTTCCAGATTAAATGTCTGTTCTTGCTCTTGGATTTTGTGAAATACATTTCTAAATAAATGCGACTTATAGTCCAGTGCGATTTATATATGTTTTTATCCTCTTCATGACGCATTTTTTGACTGATGCGATTTTTACTCCGGAGCGACTTCGCCTGCCTGTGTATCAACCTCTGCCTGTTCCTGGACTACCCTGCTCTTTAATAAACCCTCTGCACTTGGATCCTGAGTCTGGTCTGGTTACAGTTACAGCACTGACTGCTCAATATATTTTGACTGGTTGCAGGTTCATATCATAGAACAAGAATTACAGTATCACAGAGACAAAGGACAAGTTTGTGAGATGCAGGGTACAGTACGGTAAAAATAGGCGTACAAGGAGGAGGAAAAAAAGAGCAAAGCAGAGTAGAAATTTCTGATCAATTTTGAGCTACTATGATAGGACATGTTTTCGCTCATAAAAAGACAATGACGGTTGAATATGAAATTTTTTTTGAGATAAAAAATGTTCTCCCTGAGAACTATATGTTTTGAACAATGTGCTTTCTATTTTTTGGTGTATTGTTTACTGACTGCTTGATAGTGTATGTAATTTGGATCACTTTGTTTATGATTTGAGAGCAGGTAAATCTGTTTTGAGGCGAAAGTTTGATTTTGCAAGAAGAGTCAGAGGTTTTGTAAATAGTGCTTGAAGATGAGGTTGTGTTTAATGTTTTAATCAAGGTTTCATAAATTGTGTTCTAGCAATTGAGAAAAACTGTAACAAAGGCATTCGCAATTAAATGAAACTAAGCCAGGAAAATAAGGACATTCGCTTTTACAACCGATATTCAGCTGCTTTCAAAGGGGCTGGCTAGAGAACAGAACGACAATATAAAGTGGATATACTTTCATATATATAGATCAGTGAATTGTTACATAAATGTATGTGTTTACTGATGTCAAAACTGCCAGCACATTGCAAATGTTCAAGAGCTGTATGGTGAATTAGGTCTACAATTATGACAACTGGCTCAACCATTGTGCATGTAATTACTTCTGTTATGAGCTAAATGTTTAGGTGTTTGTGCTGGTAAGACAACAGAGAACCAATACAGTATATTTTGATCAACATAACATAAGCAATTCATAACGTAGGAAACAGCAGACAAATGAAGTCTACATAATCATGTGCATTGATTGTAGGCTACCACAGCATTGTCAAAGACTAGAATAGATGTGGAGGTTGAACAAGTACTTTAGAGATAAAAGACAATTTAAATTGTGATCAGAGAAATATCGGTACCAAAAACACTGACAAGACAATAGACAGTTTTTGGAAAATAACTGCCTTTATTTTCTACCAGTGGTTTTACAGGCAACTTTACCTGCCCTCTTGGTTCAGAATGTGGTGAATCATTTAAGTACACATAGTAAATAAATGTCTGATCGTGTAAGTGATAAAAGCATCTCAACCAAGCAACAACAACCAAAGAAAAACAACAAAAGGTCAAATGGGATGAGACCTGTCTGATGGACAGGATTATAAATATAATTCTGTAAACTAGCTACCTTAATCCATTGTAGTATTATAAAACATGAGGCGTCAGCATTCCCCTTCAGTATCCTGTAAACGTGTTTACACAGTCAACCAAGCGACACCTTCTCACAGACTCTCTATTCAACACAAAGACATGGCCGCCCTGAATACATTTTGGTTCACAAAACCTGTATTCTATTCAATATACAAAAGTCCTACAATTATATTATAAAAAGCAAAAAATGATATAATAAAGAACCTTGTTTAATGTACATAACAGAAATGGATTCTGGATATAGATGTGTTCGAACACAGCATAAATAATAGAAGAGCATTTAAACAAACTGAAGCTAGGGTAATGCAGCCTTCTGACAGCTAAGGGAACGCCTTCGTCTTCAATCCTAACAGGAGAAGACAACCCCCCTCTTAAATACAAATATTTAATATTAGACATCTATAAAAAAAAATGCAACAAAAATGAAAATACTCTGAAATAAGATTGAAATTACATTATAAGATATGACTGCACTCCAGTGTTCCCTCTATTTCAGGTGATGGTGTCACGTAAACATCATCTTACGTTCTTAGCAAAACTGGACATAATTTTGCACTTGAAAGAAAACCCACACTGATTGCATGTTTTTTAAACTGTTTGAGATTGTTGCAGAAACCATTTCACATGACCCTCATGTCTATGCTAACACATCGTAAAGTCTTACAAGGGAGTGAAAGCATGGATTTAAGGAATGGGTCAAATAAGTGAATACACAACCTGGCAAAATGTACATTCTCCATCTTAGGACTTATTGATCCTCTTAGACTAGTCAGACTTATACACTTATTCACTGATTTGGATTAGTTGGATTCTGGAACCATCCTGCAAGTCTTTGTGTCACTAAGGGGTGACATTCAAAACTGTGTGCTGGGGGAGGGTATATAAAGTATATTATTCTGTTTAGAAATGGCCATTATAATTGGTGCACATGATCAATTCCATGATCAACACAGCCGTATATATATTATATACTGTATATTTAAATATTCTAGACAATGGCAATAAAGAAAACACTGCTCGGTTCTACTGAGCAAGCCTAGGTTAGGTAAGAAAAGAGTGGAGGGTATTTCAACAAATGTTCTTTCAAAAGGAGGTCAACTCGCAAGAAAGATCCAAACTAGAAAATAAATCATAAATAACTGTTCCAAGCAGGGAGCATGGATATTTTAGATCTTCTGAGGGTTTAATAAAACAAGATTGGAGTACCGTTATTTACTAAGGTACTTTGTGTAGAACGTTGTGCTATCTTAGAAAGTGAAAAACACATCAGAAGACAAAGTAGATCAAACGAATGTCCAGGCTCCCAACAGAGCAGAAAGAGGGCGTTGCTTCCACCCTGAGAGGGCGTGGCTTCCACCCTAAGAGGGCGTGGCTTCCACCCTGAGAGGGCGTGGCTTCCACCCTGAGAGGGCGTGGCTTCCACCCTGAGAGGGCGTGGCTTCCACCCTGAGAGGGCGTGGCTTCCACCCTAAGAGGGCGTGGCTTCCACCCTAAGAGGGCTTGGCTTCCACCCTAAGAGGGCGTGGTCGCTTCCACCCTGACACGAACACCAACAGGCACTTGAATGTCATGGTTTCTCTGGTTTGGTTTGTCTTGTTTGTGGAGAAGTCCAGTGAGTTGATTGATCGCCTCGCGCAGCTTTAAGCAGGAGGGGCGTGTCTAGAGGTGGCCTCTCCCACTCAAGACTCCATCTCGTCCGTGTCATACACCTGCGGCTCGAAGCTGATCACTTCCTCGTAGGTCAACCCTGACAGAGGGAGAGTAGTCAGCACCATAAACAAGCCTACATCCCTCTCTTCCCAACCCTCCCGTCACTTACTTTTCCACTCCTCTATCTCCAGCTCGCGGCTCTCAAAGCTCTGGTCGTAGGGCTCGGCTTCGGGCTCGTCATCCGGGTCGTGGTACTGGGAGAAGTAGGGGTGGGCCAGAGCTTCGGCCGCTGTGATCCGCTTGTCAGTGTCCAGAACCAACATCTTCTCCAGCAGGTCCACCGCTGGGGTGGACGGTTGAAACAGAAAGAATGGAGAGAGAGAGAGGAAAAGAAAGGACAAAAGACAATTAATGACAGTAATGAGGAGGGGGAGCCAGAGAGCTGCTTAAACATAATCAGACTTATTTATTACCTAGTGGTTAAACATGATCAGACTCTTATTGATTACCTAGCGGGTTGGCACCAATGAACACATCAGCGAAGTTTCTCTTGGGCATTTGTGGAAGGGAGTTAATGTAGTTTCTGGCCTGTTAAAAAGAGATTGCGGTTGCAGAATGTAATATTACTACTGTAAGAACACAAACTAACCTTTATAACATTGCTCTTGTATGAACATAAACTAACATTGATTAATGTTGCTCCTGTATGTTGCAATATGTTTTATGTATTTTCGTCTTTTCATATGATAAAAAACAGGAAGGGGGGCAGGAAGTGTGTTCTGGTTGGCAGGGGGACAGGAAGTGTGTTCTGGTTGGCAGGGGGACAGGAAGTGTGTTCTGGTTGGCAGGGGGACAGGAAGTGTGTTCTGGTTGGCAGGGGGACAGGAAGGGTGTTCTGGTTGGCAGGGGGACAGGAAGGGTGTTCTGGTTGGCAGGTGTGTCTGCAGCCGGGGCAGCTGGGAAGGAGGAGGCTCACCTCGTGGCTGGGCATCCTGCTGATGAGGGAGGCCGGAGGCGTGCCGGTCAAACGCATGATCTGCTGCAGCTGGTTTATATCTTAGCTTCCGGGTCAAGGGAGGTCATAACATTGAGGTCAAAGTGTTTCTAAACAGCAGCACAGAGCAGGAGGAGCAGGGATCTACTTGCTATGTGCGTCTATTTATGTGTTGCAGTTTGTTTACAACTGGTGTGTGTTTGATTTCCGTATCATGTTGGTTCATGTTTGGTCTGTGAACTAAAGTGAACTATTTTCAAAGCATACTTAAAAGTATATCAAAAGTGAACTATTTTCTAAGTATACTCCTTAAAAGTGTATAAAAAGTGAACTATTTTCAAAGCATACTTAAAAGTATATCAAAAGTGAACTATTTTCTAAGTATACTTCTTAAAAGTATATCAAAAGTGAACTAAAAGTGTACTATCCATATTTTAGTATACTTATAGTATACTTTAATATACTTCTTTTTTGTAAGGGTTACCAGAGTAACTCCTGCTTTGTCGTGGCAGGATGAATAAAGGATACGGTCGGTGCCGGGGAAGAGAGTCCGTCCTGTAAGCAGCTCTGGCATGATGCAGCCCACTGACCAGATATCCACTTCACACACACACACACACACACACACACACACACACACACACACACACACACACACACACACACACACACACACACACACACACACACACACACACACACACACACACACACACACACAGGTTTAATCCTCTCTATAACCACTAGTCAGTTTAGAGTGTCTGCACTTCTGTGTAATACTGGAGGACATCATGCAAGATGTCTTCTCCCATGTGTAATGTTATCGTGTTGTGTGTGTGTGTGTATGTTACCAATCATGTTGTGTTGTGTGTGTGTTACCTATCATTATGTGTTGTGTGTGTGTACGTGTGTCTGTTACCTATCATGTTGTGTTATGTGTGTGTATGAGTGTGTTTGAGTTACCTGTCACGTTGTGTATGTGTGTGTTACCTGTCATGTTGTAGTGCATCCAGTTGAGCATGATCTCCGGGGCGCGGTACCACCGTGTTGCTACATAACCCGTCATCTCGTCATCTGTGTGTCGCGCCAAACCAAAGTCCAGGATCTGGGAGAGTATGGTGTGTGTGTGTGTACGGTAATGCATGCAAGCGTGTAGGATGAAGAAAAGATAAGCTCCTCTGGGCTACTCAGCATGTGTAGGTGGCCCATACAGCCCATGTTTAAATATAATAAAACTAAACACATAACCCTGCAGTCGTGTCTTTCGAGTTTTTATTAGTTTATGTAAGTTTTATTGAATCAGGCGCCTGTGGTGGGTGATTTAAATATCCTTTCATTTCAGACTCCTCACAAACACAGTTTTTTAAATGTAATCTTAACTACTGGAGTGAGAAAAAAATACATGTCATATTCTCCTCACCTTGAGTTCGCAGTCCTCGTTCACAGCCAGGTTACTGGGCTTGAGGTCCTGCGTGGAGACAGACGCGTCAGGAGCAGACACAGTACCGCGCGTCAGGAGCGGACACAGTACCGCGCGGCAGGAGCGGACACAGTACCGTGCGGCAGGAGGAGACACAGTACCGCGCGTCAGGAGCAGACACAGTACCGCGCGGCAGGAGCAGACACAGTACCGCGCGTCAGGAGCGGACAGTACCGCGCGGCAGGAGGAGACACAGTATCGCGCGGCAGGAGCGGACACAGGACCGCGCGTCAGGAGCGGACACAGGACCGCGCGTCAGGAGCGGACAGTACCGCGCGGCAGGAGCGGACACAGTACCGCGCGTCAGGAGCAGACAGTACCGCACGACAGGAACGGACATAGTACCGGGCGGGAGGAGCGGACACAGTACCGCGCGGCAGGAGGAGACACTGTACCGCGCGGCAGGAGCGGACACTGTACCACGCGTCAGGAGAGCAGACACAGTACCGCGCGTCAGGAGAGCAGACACAGTACCGCGCGTCAGGAGCGGACAGTACCGCGCGGCAGGAGGAGACACAGTACCGCGTGTCAGGAGCAGACACAGTACCGCGCGGCAGGAGCAGACACAGTACCGCACGTCAGGAGCGGACAGTACCGCGCGGCAGGAGGAGACACAGTACCGCGCGGCAGGAGCGGACACAGGACACAGTACTGCGCGTCAGGAGCGGACAGTACCGCGCGGCAGGAGCGGACACAGTACCGCGCGGCAGGAGACACAGTACCGCGCGTCAGGAGAGCAGACACAGTACCGCGCGTCAGGAGCAGACACAGTACCGCGCGGCAGGAGCGGACACAGGACACAGTACCGCGCGTCAGGAGCGGACAGTACCGCGCGGCAGGAGCGGACACAGTACCGCGCGTCAGGAGAGCAGACACAGTACCGCGCGTCAGGAGCAGACACAGTACCGCGCGGCAGGAGCAGACACAGTATCGCGCGTCAGGAGCGGACACAGTACCGCACGGCAGGAGCGGACACAGTACCGCGCGGCAGGAGGGGAAACAGTACCGCGCGGCAGGAGCGGACACAGTACTGCACGGCCCTCTGACATCTTTCTGACATCTGATAATGCAGCATGCGACAGCTCACACATAAACCAACTGAAGGGTTAGGGTTAGAAGGGATACATGAACTGGTCAAATGTGATATATACTGACATGTTAGACACTAATGTACAGCCGACCTTACCCTGTGTATGATATCTGCCGAGTGAATGTACTGCAAAACAAAAACACAATTTGTAAGTGCATATTACCGTGATTTATTATGGTCACGGATATTTGAGAAAAGGGGCCATAAATAGTTTTATCTTTAATTCAATTACTGATTACAGTGTGCCTACACCTGGGAGCCGGGCTGTTACCAAAGGGGACACACCTACACATGCCCATTCTGACCTCCCCCCTGACCTTTAACCCCCGCAGAATCTGGTAGATGAGGAACTGGACATGGTCGTCAGTCAGCTTCTGACACTTAACGATGTTGTTGAGGTCCGCCCCCATCAGGTGGGTCACCAGGTACCTGTCAGTCAAACACAACAATACCAATCACACCCCGCCGTGGAGACGCAGAGACACGCACGCGCTGGCAGACGTCTAGACTGGTGAGGTGGGGTTTGTAGTTCTGCTTGCCAGGACTACAAAAGCAATGACATCATCAAACAAAAACATGTTGGGTAGTTTCCTGGAAAGCCCAGAGATGTTGCAGCGTTTTTCCGGAACATTCTGGCGCTTTGAGAAGTCGAGCCGAGTCTGGCTCCTGGCCCCGAGGTCAGCTGCAGGATCAAATCAGGAATCTGGTGTGTGTGTGTGTGTAAGCGTATATTGGCACCATCTGCAAACTGAACCAGTCAGTAATGATCCAGTGATTTACCTGTACTTGACAGACCCACAGGAAAGGGTTAGGGTTATGTGGGTGTTGGTTATTTAGGCCGTGAGAAGCAGCCTTCCCTAACCAGCCCTCTGCCTCTAAGCCCCACCCACAGCATCTACAAAAAGGTCAAAGGTCATGATCGTAAGAGCTGAAGAGGGGACAGAACAGTGATCTTGTTTGTGTAAAAGTGTTAGGGGCTTGAAGCCTCTGTACAGCCTTTATATGTGTGTGTTTGTGTGTGTGTGTGTATGTGTGTGTGTAAGTCACATCAGGTCTCAAGGTTACTAACTGAGTGTTCAGCACACAGCAGACCCCGAGACACGGAAGAATAATTACCGTGGATACGGGGTATAGTGTGACATCACTGCTCTACACACCGGGGGGGCCAAACAGAAACAGACCCAGGGGACAGGGGAGAGAAAAAGAGAGGACAGGGGAGAGAAAGAGAGAGCACAGGGGAGAGGGATGGACAGAAAGAAAGAAGAGAGAAACAGAGGGAGAGAAACAGAGGGAGAAAAATGGAAGAAAGGCAGATAGAGAGAGCTACTCACACGTCATTAAACTCCTCTAGACAGGTGGCAGGGGTGAAGACATCCAGTAGACCAATCACCTGCAGAACAGAACAGAAAACACTGTTAACCCTTGAACCCTTACAGTCTTAAACCCCTACACCCTTACAGTCTAACCCTAACCCTAACCCTACTCTGCATCTGTCTGGAGAGGGCTCAGGCAGATTACCAACTTCAAGCCCAGAGCCCCCCACTCCACTAACGACTCTCGCCTGGCCAACGACCTGAATGAGTTCTACTGTCGATTTGAAAGACAATTGGACTGTCCTGAACTACCCCTTCCCTCCCCTCCTCCCCCCCTATCAACACAGTGACGACACTCTCCATTCAGGAGGGTGAAGTTAACAGACTTTTCAAGAGGCAGAACCCACGCAAAGCAGCTGGGCCGGACGCTGTCTCCCCTGCCACCCTCAAGCTCTGTGCAGACCAGCTGTCTCCACCTACATCTTTAACACTTCCCTGTAGACATGCCATGTGCCAGCCTGTCTCAAGTCCTCCATCATCATCCCTGTACCCAAAAAGCCAAGGCCAACGGGACATAATGACTACAGACCCGTCGCCCTGACCTCTGTGGTAATGAAGTCTTTCGAGTGCCTGGTGCTGGCATACCTTAAATCCATCACAGACCATCTACTGGACCCCCTGCAGTTTTCCTACAGAGCCAACAGGTCTGTGGATGACGCAGTTAACATGGCCCTCCACTTCACCCTACAGCACCTGGACTCCCCAGCATCCTACGCCAGGATCCTGTTTGTGGACTTCAGCTCTGCCTTCAATACCATCATCCCCGCCCTGCTTCAGGACAAGCTCTCCCAGCTGAACGTGCCTGATTCCACCTGCAGGTGGATCACAGACTTCCTGTCTGACAGGAAGCAGTGTGTTAAGCTGGGAACACAAGTCTCTGACTCCCGGTCCATCGGCACTGGATCTCCAGGGCTGCGTCCTTTCCCCCTCTGCTCTTCTCTCTGTACACCAACAGCTGCACCTCCAGTCATCAGTCCGTCAAACTCCTGAAGTTTGCGGACGACACCACTCATCTGCACCACACCGGCTCATCTCTGGCGGGGACGAGTCTGATTATAGGTGGGAAGCCGACAACCTGGTGACCTGGTGTAGCCGGAACAGCTCATTGCTCTCAAGACAGTGGAGATGGTTGTGGACTTACATTTAGTAATTTAGCAGACGCTCTTATCCAGAGCGTCTTCAGGAAGAATACAGCCCCACTCACCCCCATAACCCTCCCTCACCAAAAAAGCACAACAGAGGATGTACTTCCTTATGGCAGCTAAAGAAATTCAACCTGCCAAAGACAATGATGGTGCACTTCTACACAGCCATCATTGAGTCCATCCTCACTTCATCCATCACCGTCTGGTACGCTGCTGCCACTGCAAACGACAAGATCAGACTGCAGCGTATCATCTACACTGCAGAGAAGGTGATTGGCTGCAATCTGCCTACCCTCGAGGACCAACACACCTCGGGGTCCCTTAAGCGAGCGAGGAAGACTGTGGCCGACTCCTCCCATCCTGGACACACTCAGTTTCCGCTACTCCCCTCCGGCAGAAGGCTGCGGTCCATCAGGACCAAAACCTCACGCCACAAAAACAGTTTCTTTCCATCCACTGTTGGCCTCTTCAACAAGGCCAAGGGCTCACACTGACTTTAATTATCTTAAACACATTGCAATTTGCACTACTTTACACATTTGTATCTTTTGTACTATTTGTATTTTTTGTATTTTTATAGTGTAAATTAAAACTCACTACTTCCTGAACAAAATTAACTCTGCCTCAAACCCTCACAAACTTTTCTCTACCTTCTCTACTCTTCTTAACCCACCTCCCCCTCCCCAAACCTATCGTATGTGTCTGCACACCCAGGCCTGTTCAGAACAAAGTTACGTAATGTGACGAGCCTGAATTTAAAGATTTCATTAAAACAATAATGCATGGTGCAGGGTTGCCGATGTTGTCAGTGTCCCTGGTGTGTTTTTATACTTTTAAATTCAGTCTCGTCACATTACGTGACTGTTCTGTGCCACTGCTAGCTCGCTAGCCAAGCCGACAAACGACTGGTTGAGCATGTGGTGTAGCATGTACTCTATTGTAATCTTGCACTAGTAAAATTGTGTCTTTTTACACAAATGTTGTGTAAAAGTGGTATTTTGAGTGATATTGTGAGTACAGGAACCCAAGTCTGCATGCTTGGCCATGACTACAACAGTGACCTTAGAGAACTACAACTTGTCTAACATGCCCCCGAGCGCGGTGCACTGTGGGAAGGCAAGCGGTGCAGAGCGTTAAAAAACGCTGAAGTGGACACGCACCGTTAGGTGAACGAGAGCAGTGATTGGACCGTGACAATGAAAGTGGCTTTGGATGACTGCAGCTTTCAGACAACAGTTGAATGATGGGCACAATAGGAAACTGCTCAGAGCCAAGGATGCTAGAGTGTGTGTATGTTCATTTTCATTACTATGATTCCTTGTGTGACAGAGAGACAGAAAGAGAGAGCCTGCAGGCAGTATGTGTGTGTGTAAGTGCAGTGTTCCCCCCCCCCCCCCGTGTCGGGGGGGGTCAAAATAATTCCTTTGTTAATAATTTGTGACACATAACTTTATTATATTAAATATGAATAAAAAATGATTCACACCTTCACAAAATCCACACGCTCAACCCAAAATCCACACATTCAACACCCTATACAAAATTCACACCCCATTCAAGTCCTATCTGCCAGAAACCGAAGAATAGAAATGAGTTCCCTTGTCCTGAGACCTGCTTTCCTAGCTGCCTGTTTCTACATCTGTTTGTCCACCTCATCTGTTGCTTCAGCTGGCTCTCTCACAGCAGCATGTTGGATGCTGTCCTCCTCTCCTACTCTTTCTTCAATGCCTAATGAATCTAGTATCTCTTTCTATCCCTGACCCTGTCTTTCTGCTTGAGCAGCACTGTTTGAAGCCTGAAAATATTTTAAACAATTTCTGCATATATGCAGGTAACAACGCAAGTGCTAAATGACTATTTAGCTGGTTGGCTCCATGACGCTGGGTAAGTAGGGCTCGTAAGACTGCTCACCTAAAGAACGAAGGGGAACACACTTGTTTAGCAGATTAAGACATGTTTGTAGGTACCTAGCGAAAAGTAGCCTCAACTTTCGTAGACTTTTAGCTACGGTAATAATGCTGAAGGCTCGCTGATATAGCTGTCTGTCTTACTAGAACGGCATATATATACGTTGTTGCTAATGTATGCTGACGTTGTGACTGTGTGTGTGTGTGAGACGCGTGAGTGACAGAGAGACGGAGGGAAAGCAGGGAAAGGAAATGCAGCTGAACGAATACGCCACAATTAGTCTATGTGTGGGAAACACTGAAGTGGGTGGAGGTGCAGAGCAGAGCTGCCCCCCCCCAGGTGGGTATCATAACAACAAAGAGGAGACCGCCCACATAGGGAAAAGGTCTGCAGCCATTGGTGGGCTCTGGCCAAGATTAACAGTGATTGGTTCGACAAGTGCTAACAAAAAACAAAAACCCAGGCAGTATCCTGGCAACAGTGAAGTGGATAAACATAGAGAGCAAAAAACAGCCAAGCACCGTCTTTGCACTGTTGCATTATTGTAGTTTTAACATTTTCATGCAAAAAGTAAACTTCAGGAGACGTCCCTACTAACTGTTAACTAACAGCAGGCTTTCTACCCTATGCCCACTCAAGGAGGTTTCTAGCACAAGATTAGAGAAGACTGCTAAGATAACACATCAAAGATAGTTGAGTGGCTCCACAGAACTACCACAGGCAGCCCAGGTACCCCAGCTTGTTTTCTGCAGTGCAGCGGTATGGACGTTTACATGTCTCAACTCAACTTGCAGACCAGACATGACCGTTTGACCCACAATATTTCTCAACAGAGTTGAATCATTCAGTGGAACCTGACCCTACGTGTGCTAGGCTAGCTTAGCTGCCTTTCCCTGTCCACCTGAACCTGCTATATAGTGAAGAAAATGTTGTCTTTGTTCTTCTATACCAGCATTGCATAACAGCTGGTCTGTTGCAACTACTTTGAAATGCTAGGCAACAAAACAGAACTGGAATATAAGCCATAGAGAGCCCAGTTGTGAGTAACAGGAGGCAAGGTGTTACTTCCAGCTATGAGTCAGCAAGAGACAGGGATAGGGCTGTTGTGAGGCGGGAGGGAACACAGGAGGAAGGGTGTCGACTAACATGCCTCTGTTATGGAGACCTTCCAGTTGACCCCACCAGACACACACACACACGCACACACAGGAACAAACCAAAACATTCACACACACAACACATCCTACACCCCATCTACCTCTTGACCTCCGGCCTACACTGCACTAAAGAGAAACAAACATCTTCAGTTCCGGTTAGGAGAAGGCAATCAATAACATTTCATAACGCACACCCACACCCTCCTTCCCAGAGTCAGTTGCACAAACACGCTCTTGACTTCGACTGGGAGAGTTGATCTAGAGCAGAGTGCCAGAGAGAGAGTGAAAGTCAAGAAAGAAAATGCTTGGCCCTCTCTGACAGACATTTCCTGATTGACACTATCACTATCTGTATGAGTGTTGTCCTGCAAAGTGCAGAGGAGCCCTGGTGCCTGCTGGGTAGTTTTGATCTTGCTCTGCTGGGAAAACCCCTGGCCTTCCAGTTGTGCTGTATCCTCGCTGCTCAGTCAAAGCCAGGTGTGAACAGTTACACTATTCTCTCCCTGAACAGCCTGGGCTCTCTCATGCAGCGGAATGTTGTCTTCATGACCTTCAAATATGGGGTCAAGTTCATCTTTAACAGTTCCCTGTGAAATGTGTCTAATTATTCATCACTAATAAAGGGATTGATGTTACAGGAGGGCTAAGAGAGCTAAGAGAGGCTAGATGGAGTAGTTAGATACACAAGAGGGGGTGGGGTTAGAAGAGGGACTCACATTCTCGTGCTTCATGTGTTTCAGCAGCCTCAGCTCTCGGTAGGTCCTCTTGGCGTGGATGATGGACTGGAACGGCCGGGACAGCTTCTTCACGGCGATCTTGAGACCAGTCTTGGTGTCGTACGACGAGCTGAGGAAACAAAACCATGACGAGCAGTGAGGTACAGATACGACGAGGTGTCTCACCCCACCTAGTCCTAGTCCCACATCACCCCACCCCTATTCCTAGTCCCACCTCACCCCACCCCTATTCCTTGTCCCACCCCACCTCAAGTCCCTCTATTATCTCAGTGATCAAGTGTCACATCTCATACATCAGATTCACCTCGATCGCCTCATTTCATCCAAAATGTAACTGCATTCCCACAGTTCCGAGAGGAGCTATGTCTGTTATAATGTACATTCAACTCACAGGACAGTAGCGCCATTGTTTTGCGAATGAAACTAGTAACTGTATGAACCTGTTATGCAAACTTAATTACAATGACAGCTCACTTTCAACATTGTGCTGAAACCATAAGCAGACTGGGTTAGGGTTAGGGCAGGAATGTGGTGGATTAGCCTTCGTTTTTTGTATTCAAACACGACTGATGGTTGTCTGTTGTTCTCTCCCTAGTAGAGCTGCTGTCTGGTAGAGCTGCTGTCTGGTAGAGCTGCTGCCTGGTAGAGCTGCTGCCTGGTAGAGCTGCTGTCTGGTAGAGCAGCCTGTTTGGGCTAAGGTTTTCACTTACGGCAGGGCATCATCCAATACCAAAGCCATGCGTGCATGAGTGTGTACCCCTGTGGAGTTCCAGGAGAGGGTTAGCTGGCTGACCCTAACCCAGGAGAAAGCCCCCTTCATTCCACACCCATCCCAGGAGAGGCTGACAGGAAGGAACCTTCAGCACCATGCAACAGTTGAAGGAGAGGGGCTTTCCTCTGAAGGGACACAGGGCTTTTTGCTCAGTGTTGCTTTGGCTGCAGCCTAACTAGGAAGCTCACACAAGGTGTAACTTCTAACTTAGGTTTCAGCCCACACAAAAAAATGGCCAGAACTCTTTTAATATTTCTGTAAATTGGGTCCATAAAACATTCACATCCCTTCCAGGTCCTGCTGCCCCACTGAAGCCCCACCCACCCACTGATGTTTGAGAGCAATAACAATGGCCTTTCCTACTCTGTTGCCAAGGCAACAGGAGCTGGTGTAGCGAGATGTCTGACGAATCCCTTTTCCAGGAAGTCGTAAGTAGGCCAGTGTTGTAGCAGTCTGGGTAGTGGTAGTTTTCAGTGCTCAGCAGACACGCTGGTTTGTGTGTCTGCTAGCGTGCAGTTGTGGATATATTTACCTCCTGATGGAACTTGGCGTGCCCAGACAAAGACAAACGTCGTCCAACAGGAGTAGGTTTGGTTCGCTAGCAGGAACAAGCCGGGGCAGTGGAGGCTAACTTTCAGACGATGACACTACATGTTCATCCATACAGCAGCACCATGCTAGGTGTTGATCCATACAGCAGCACTATACTAGCTGTTCATCCATACAGCAGCACTGTGCTAGCTGTTCATCCATACAGCAGCACTGTGCTAGCTGTTCATCCATACAGCAGCACTATGCTAGGTGTTCATCCATACAGCAGCACAATGCTAGGTGTTCATTCATACAGCAGCACAATGCTAGGTGTTCATCCATACAGCAGCACTGTGCTAGCTGTTCATCCATACAGCAGCACTATGCTAGCTGTTCATCCATACAGCAGCACAATGCTAGGTGTTCATTCATACAGCAGCACTATGCTAGGTGTTCATCCATACAGCAGCACTGTGCTAGCTGTTCATCCATACAGCAGCACTATACTAGCTGTTCATCCATACAGCAGCACTGTGCTAGCTGTTCATCCATACAGCAGCACTGTGCTAGCTGTTCATCCATACAGCAGCACTATGCTAGGTGTTCATCCATACAGCAGCACAATGCTAGGTGTTCATTCATACAGCAGCACAATGCTAGGTGTTCATCCATACAGCAGCACTGTGCTAGCTGTTCATCCATACAGCAGCACTATGCTAGCTGTTCATCCATACAGCAGCACAATGCTAGGTGTTCATTCATACAGCAGCACTATGCTAGGTGTTCATCCATACAGCAGCACTGTGCTAGCTGTTCATCCATACAGCAGCACTATGCTAGCTGTTCATCCATACAACTGAATCGCACCTGTCATGTATTTGTTGTGCATGTGCATGGCATGTGCAAGTGTGACTCACTGTGTGAATCAGGGAGAACCAGTTTATCACCCACACAGATCCCCATCTCTATAATCCAGAATCAGAATCAAATTTAATTGCCAAGTAAGCATAGGTGTGTTGTTTTGGGTACAGACCTCTCAAGCAATAATGTTTGGGGATGTTCTGAGGAAATTAATTGAGATGACAGATTTTTCTTTTTCATTTTTAAACTTTCTGAAATTTGCATTCAAGAGAATTTCTGTGTGTAAGTTAAGGAAACCTCTGAGATAGCCACACAGCGCAGGAGAGACAAGCGAACAGATGGTACACAGCTTCCCTAGTGTAACTTCACCACACAGGACATCTCACTTAAGTCTTGGTCAAAAAGGCTCATTTGTGGGAAAAGTGTCAAAATCTATTGGTTGGCCAAAAAGAGTCGAATGACATTGGGTGAAGCAAGTCTTTCAAATAAGATATAAAGCAGTTTAGTTTATCAGACTGTACAGTTGTGAACGCAGGTGGCTGAGTGGGAGACGAAGGATGGCTTTCAGATTTCAGAAAGTAATTTGTTTATGTAAACAGCTCATATGCAGATTTTTTTTTAATCTGTTGTTTTAGCTTAACTTTTAACTTCATTTGTACTGTCTACATGCCCTTGTTTTTTGAAATTCATGCCTGTTCTGTGTACAGTGAGAGTGTAAACCATAGCTAAATTCCCTATGTAATAAAGCTAGGGTTAGGCTTAGGGTTAGCCTAACCCTGATTCTCTTCTTCATTCTCTAACTCAGTGAATGAATACAGTGCTAAACCTTCCTTCACATATATCACATATTCAAACAGACATTCAAGGGTTAGTGTTAGGGTTAACATTCAAAACATATTGCATGTAAAAACCCAATAACTTTGGGAACAAAATGGCCAAATATGCAGACCATTAACTGATTGTAAACATCTGTAAACAAGAGCAGCATGTCCTTTCTGGGACAAGTTCTTGTTCCAGAAAAGACATGTTCTGTGTGTGTGTGTGTTTGTCAGCATTGTATGGACACAGTATTATCAAATAATGAACACGAAATAAGGTGGCGCCGGGAATGTATACTAAGACACATACAAACTTTAAAAC
The DNA here is from genome assembly GCF_963692335.1 of Osmerus eperlanus. NCBI lineage: Eukaryota > Metazoa > Chordata > Actinopteri > Osmeriformes > Osmeridae > Osmerus > Osmerus eperlanus. The sequence goes on from NC_085018.1 coordinate 27,282,770, forward strand.
ACACACAAGGAAATACAGGCACAAATGTATGCACACAAACTCGCTCACCCCACCCATAGGTCACAGTCCATCAAGCCAGATTAATTGGCAGAACAAACAGTTTACGACTGGAATCACACTCACACACAAATATGCTGTAATGAAGCTAAGTGCAATAACAATAAGCTGTAAAAGTGTGGGCTGTAAAGACAACAGCATTAAGGAGAAGCAGAAGAGAGCCAGGAAGCAGAATGAGAAACAGACAACATGGTCCTCTGCTCCGGACATAACACGGTGCCTGTGCTAATGTGTGTGTGTGTGTCTGCGTGTGTATTGTGTGTGGCATGTTGCAATACTCAATCCCACAGATAAACCTCCTCAAAACTGTACAATACAGCTACTACAGGGCATGTTTGGGAAAAGATTTAGGAACTTATCAATTAAAGCATACTCTTACTTTTCATGCTTGCATCACAACTCCAAAACAGGGGAAGTGAAACTTCAGACTGAAATAAGTTTACATGCACCTTATTGCATAACAAACTCTTACCAGCTTGCTATCCGTCAACTATATTTAACTTATAATCAGACCTAGTGACTCTGACTAGAATGATATCGGATAAGGATTGAGGGGAATTCCTGAATTTTTCGGGCATAATTGTAGGTCAGGTAAAACTCAACTAGGGTAAAACAAGGGGTTAGGTTGAAAGCCAAATCTTGTCCAGCGTGTTAGCTACCTGACATCCAGATCAAGGTGGGACATACAATTCATAGACAAGCAGGGAGTTTCCTTATGAGGGATAGTGTGCCTTTGAGGGACAGGTTGAAAACATAAATGGGGCTTTACATTCTTCAAGCGGTTCAAGTTCAAATGTACCCCCCGGGGAAGGAGGACCGAAGCGTGAGGAACAAAGCACGCCTGTCTCCCTGGCAACTGGAGACATACTGTCTCCCTGGCAACTGGAGACATACTGTCTCCCTGGCAACTGGAGACATACTGTCTCCCTGGCAACTGGAGACATACTGTCTCCCTGGCCAACTGGAGACATACTGTCTCCCTGGCAACTGGAGACATACTGTCTCCCTGGCAACTGGAGACATACTGTCTCCCTGGCAACTGGAGACATACTGTCTCCCTGGCCAACTGGAGACATACTGTCTCCCTGGCCAACTGGAGACATACTGTCTCCCTGGCCAACTGGAGACATACTGAAACACATTTAACCGCAGCCAAGTCACACTGGACTTGGTACAGAAAAAGCTAGTGGGCTATTTATGGAACGGGCTAATTCCACCTTCCTTTACTGCTGTGTAATCTTAGTGCTGGGGGAGGTTTGGTTCATTCCTGTAATGCCAAGTTGCAAAAGCTCATTTGAATTATTCTTTTCACGTTACCTGCAAAGTACAGTCATATCAAATAGTTCTCTTTCAAAAGTGGCCAAGTAGGAACATTTTAGCAGCTGAATGATGAAACAGAAGCAGGTGGACTATATCTTTTTAGTTGTCAGACCATGAACATGGTTTATAGTGTTTATAGGTCTTTTTTTTGGGACAAAAAAAAGACCTTGAGTGCATAATGACTAACAGTCACGGTTGAGGAGAGACCTAATCCCGGGACTGTGACTCATGCAGACAACAGGAGGATGGTGACATCATTCTGGACTCATCGGGCTCGTGCCTCTATACGTTCACCGTGGATGGGCCTCTTTTCTGGAAAACACGTGACTTTGTCTCACTGTATCGCTGCTGGCAAATGCATGTTTTAAGGTGCGGTAGCCGACATGTCAACAATAAACAGAACATTGTGACAGCAAGTTCTTTCTCTATACCAATGGTTAATTTACCTTGCGTTCATTTCCACATTAAATCTTCTACAATGTACAGTTGACATGCATCGCGTTGACATGACGCAATACTATCACAAAATAATACCAAACGTATGCTCATAGCCTCTATAACTCTGGTAACCTTGACATTACCTATTCACGCACTGGATTTCATGAACTGACAGTTGTGGCAATATTTCAGGCATGCAGAATATTTCTTGTAGGCAATCCTATCTTGATTCTATTTAACAAACTACATTCTAGTAGTTTTCGTATGCAAATCGTTATATACACAAACAGTACGTTCTCGCGCATGGCATAAGCAATTACTCGTGCTTCGATACAGTGAGACAAAGTCACTTGTAAAGCTCTGTCTTGGAAGTCGCTTTGGATAAAAGCGTCTGCTAAATGCATAAATGTAATGTAAATGCTTCGTTTACTGGATGTGTGGCGAGAACACCATGAAAACACAAAATGTTGCTTTCTGCACAAAAACAAAGATAATCCCCGCCGAAACTATCCGAACGACCCCGAGTGCTGCGTGACAGATACGGCTGCGCGAGATGATTGCATCGTTTAAAACTTTACAATGTGCACAGTAAATAAAAGTATTCCCCAGTTGAAACCATTCCCGAGCTTTGCAACATCCATGCACGTAAGATACTAGGCTACCGTGAGAACGTTTGGGCGTTATCAAAAACGTCCAACTATAACAATGGTTGTGCAATAAGTTGACCAGCAGTATTTACCATACAGATCCGTAAGCACCGGAACCAACCGGAGACAGGTTCTGGTACCGCTCCGGGACCTCCCATATAGTTTTGTTGAGCTCCTGTCGATAAAAAGTGGGTCTTTCCATCTGCGACATTCCTGCAGAAAGACCAGTCCCGCATAGAAAAACAAACCAGCCGAAACTTCTGATCTCTTAAGCGTGGTGATGCCCTTTTAGAAACTAAAAAACGATACAACCAAACTCCAAAACTATAGTTACTCAAATACGTAAATGTGTTTTTGCACATCCATGCTAATTTTGGTCATGCAAATCTTAATTGTTGCACGTTGTTTCTGAGGTGCATTTACAGTAAATATCTCCAGACAGGCGGTCAACTGCTGTATATTTTTCCCGACGTACATGGAGACATGTCGTGTTTGTTCTGACTGGAGGAAACATGAACAGACGTTTTACGTCACGCACCAAGCGCGCTCCCGACTCCCACGTCTCGCGTGAAGTGACCCCAGTTTCCTTTCTGGGAAATACGGGAAATACTTCAAGTGGGAATTCCCAGGTCTTTTTGTGAGATGCATCATACAAAGATTAAAAAACATATATAAATCTGATTTGACATAGCCGAGGTATTCAAGTTAACCAGGACATTTGATAACAAATGTTTCTGTTATAGAATTAATCAAATACAAAGAATATTGGTCATGTAGTCTATGGAGATTTAGAATGCATTGCATCCTTTAATTAAGCAAACTACACAGAATTGTGAAATGCATTTTTTGGCTATTTATTGAAAATTCCAATTGGTCAACAACAGATAAAACTGTAACAATTTATGTTTATACAAAAATAAAGGTAAAAGCTATGGAAATTCATGTTGGATCAGTCAAGCAACCAACCAAGGAGTTTGATTATTTTCAAAGTTGCTTTGAGGCTTTGCAACAAAATGTAAATATTTCTTCCTTCTATACCCTTTCAAAGTTATAGTTTACAGAAATCCCGCCTCCACAAGTATATTAATAAATCAACTTCATACAGTCCTTTATTTACTTTCATGCATAAGACAGGCTTCTCTAAATGTAACAATAATGTACAGCTCTGTTGTCATAAATGGTCTTGAATGGTCAATAAACCTTTGAATCTAAACAACAAGAGCAACATTTGTTATATGGTTTGATAAACAAGGCCAGATTGGTTGTTTAAACCAATTTTTTAGAGGATGAAAAATAAAATACAAAATTGACTTTGTGCAGCAACTTATCACAAGAAATGTAGAAATTGTTAATAGTAACAACAGGTACATATATTAACTTAGCTCTTTATTCTATTTCTCTCTACTAAGGAAGGTTATCAGGACATAGAATACCCTTTCAAACAAAACAACTCACACTTGGCTTGCAAGATGTGGTGTAATTCGCTCTGTGGTGCCATGAAAGAAACGTATGTAGAACATCTGGTCCGCATACACAGCGTCTCTACAGTAAATAAACATGTTGAAGGAGCTCAGCTATCTGCCCCCTGTACCTGTACATTCTTCAGCAAGTCTCATATCTAGACAGTATTATTCATAGAAGGGGGGGACGGGGACGATACAAATTTACAAGCCAATAAGGACAAATTAACCCACCACCGAAGAGCCCTGCCCAGACTGGGTCAAAACATCTAAAATGTGATGAGGTATGTTTGATTTAGCTCCCGCAGCACAATATATCCCAAAAGAAGTGCACAGGCTTCTGAGCTGGAGCATTAGGGAAGCTGATTCAAACACACTTAAACCATCTCAGCAGTATGTCCACCCCGGTCTGGTTTTCCTCCCCTCCATCGTAACTGTGTAGCTGGTCTGAATCCACTGACATGGTGTGGTGCAGAGATGCTAGGTGGGAGGTGAGGGGTAGAATGATTCACACACCAGAAGGGGGCAGTATTTGCTTGTGTTTCAGAAAGGGTCTTTGAGGGTTACTGCATACATTGTCCAAACAATGTCTCTTAGGGTGTAGCAGCCAAGCCCAGTTCAGGCCAGTCCTACACCCTCCCAGCCTGTAAACAGTCACTTTAAAAAGACCAGGTAGAAGGCCATGGACATGCAGGACACCGCTACGGCAATGTGGAGCCTGGTTCCAATCACCGCAGCTGGGAAAGAGGAAGACAACAGGAACAGAAAATAGTACTGAGTAAATAACTGTAAAGTACAAAACAGTACTATTAATCGCATCATTCTTTAATTACGCAAAGCATTGGACAGAAATTCTGAATTTTGTCTCTACATTCTGAGTCACATGCAAGAAGCAATCCACACACTGGGATCCATAGAGTGCTCTGTAGCGTACCTTTATAAAACACTCCCCACAGTCCTCTCTTCTCTGACAGCAGCCAGCTGTTGAGACGGGGAACTTTCTTGAGGTATGCACACGTGCAGATGAAGAGCAGCCCGAACACCAGGATGCCGTCGAAAGAGTACACTAAGGAGAGAGGAACGGCTCACTCGTTATCCTACACTTCCTAGACTGACTTATAGTCTCACTGACAATAAGAGGATACAATGTCTTAACTTGAAAAGATGCTGCAATAGAAACAACTTAGTCTACATACACAAATGTTAACTTGTTATGGTAGGTGTTTGACGTTATGTTTCCATGGACTCATTTGTGCCCTCTGACCACTGAGTGAAGTAGCTCTGATAGAATTCAACAATGCAAGTTAGACAGGTTTGACAACTCGTGTGTCTACACCTGTGTGCTGTTAATAGCTGAACTGCATAAAATAAGTAACGTTACACAACCATCTACTTAGACTAACCTAACAGCATAACTACCAACCATGTATGAGTTTCAATAATTCATAACAACGTACCGAGTACAAAACTGATGTAATGGCAACCTAGCTACGATAGCGATCGAAAGTTCACCACCATCACTAAAAAGCCTGCCATGACTGAAACACTTAGCTAGTTCATATTTAACTTGCTAGCTAGCAGAGAAACAAAGCAGTCAACAAGAGAACCAGCCATGGATATCCTGAACTGCAAACTTAGCTGACTTATGTATAGGAATGACTAAAATGAAACATGTTTTACACTACTAGCTAAATAGAAGTGGTTAGCTAGAAAGCAACCGCAGCCAGGTAATAGTACAGTACAAACCCTGTTAGCCTAGCTAGCAGCATCTAGAACGTCATACTAGCTAGGCCTACTCTTGCCTTTATGCAACGAAAGACAATGATCGGTTTGAAACAAAGGGAAGGTGTATTGATACAATATAATTAATGTCAACTTAATCGGTAGGGTGACTATGTAGCTAACTAGCCAGGTTTACTGACTAGCTAATGTCTGTGTGGGCCACGTTTACAGATATATGTCGGGCGATGTAGTCTAGCTAGCTAACATTGCATAACAAATACGATCATTTTACTAAATGAGCTCCACATTTTGCAAACCCACCATTTGTCATGATCGCAGGTTGCTGTATACGAGCCTATGTTGAATTGTCAGTTATGTTTAATCATCCATGTTGTTGTCAAACGTATCCTCCTTCAACAGTACAGTAGAAGGTGAAGCCAGCCTCAATAAAAGCATCTAATTTCCTGTTGATTTCGTCAGACCTATTCAAAATAAAGGTCCCAATACAAAATGTACCATAGTTAAAAACATGCCATCTTAAAAGGATGGGGAGTATATGAAATGTTTAGAATTAACTTGTTTTTTTCCAACCAATTTTTTGTGTTGTTGACAGATTTGGCAGTAACAGAAAATTACATTCATGCTGCTTAGAATAATGCTAATTCAAAAATTGATGGTAGTTTTTTCTATTTAAAATGATTATTATTAGTGATGGCGTAAGGACCAAGGATATCTCAACTCAAATAAAAACATGTTAATTATAGAAATTAGTCTTGATCTGAACATTGAATTCACACATTCTGGCATGGCTCACGCCAAACTCTTATTTTGAAGGCAAATTCGCTAAACCGGAAATGCGATTGAAGATTATCGAGGGGGTACTTGACGCAATGAACAGCAAGGAGAAGCAAACTATTATCAAGCAATGGATGAGACAAGTATCCGTGTATCCTTTTTTTCGAAACCTTTTTCGAAAATATTTTTTAAACTTTCAAAACTTTTTTTTTAAACATTTTTCAAAAAATGATTACAGCATCAAATGATTCTTACTGTACATTGAGGGGACTAGTAGGGTAACCAGAGTAAGCATGTGGGACCTTCCTAGTCAGAGTTATGGGGTGGATAAAGGTGGAAAAAAACAAACATAAAAATGACAAACTGCAGGTTGAGGGGACTGGTATGAGTAACCAGACCAAGTTTCGTGCATGTGGAACCTAATACTATGGAGATGTCTGCTGTTTTCAAGCAAAAGTCACAGAGGGGATACAGATTATATCAGCAGATTATACCCATTGACATTTCCCTGCTGTATGACTATGTTAAGCCTGTGTTCTGCTCCTCTCTTTCACCAACCGTCTCTGGAGGAGGGGATCCCTCAATGAATTGCTCCCAAGGTTTCTTCAAATTTTTCTCCTCTAGTGAGTTTTTCTGGGAGTTTTTACTTGTCTTCCTTGAGGGTTTAGGTTGGTTGAGGGGCAGTTCTATGGGCATATGTGAAGCCCTCTGTGACATGCTTGCGTGTAAAAAGGTCTATATCAATCACGTGCTCCTGACCACAAATCAAGCTTTTCTCCCTATCCCTGTTGTGTCTAAGCTGACTGACGCATCCCAAACAACCTCCCATGGAACAGAACAGAACATTCAAACAGCCTCCTGCAAGGACATGGGCCCTGCACAGATCTGCACCCCCCGGATGAATTCCCTTGTGATGGAACAGCTCAGTGACAGAGACTTTCCCAAAGAAAAGCTACGCTAGGACAGCCACCATGCTATTTCATTGGACATACCGGTCATCATCACAAACAGAAAATGGCATGGTAAAATGCATGGTTACAAACCTGAAACTAGTGTTAGAAGTCACAGAACTATCCATATTCTTCCAACAGATTTATCTACCCCTGTTTTACCTGTTAATACCCCACAGATGAAACTGGCCCTTCTAAATGTTAGATCACTAAATAACAAAACATTTATAGTTAATGATCTGGTCAAAGAAAACAACTTAGACTGCATCTGTCTAACAGAAACCTGGCTAAACAATGACACGGCAACAGCAACTTTGATAGAAGCGTGTCCGCCCGATTACAGCTTTCACCAAGTTTCAAGGACATCAAAAAAAGGTGGAGGAGTCGCAGCTATTTTCTCCTCTAAACTGTTGTTCAAAATCACTGAGCTAGGTGAATTCACATCATATGAATATATTGCTATAGAGCTCAAAACCGAATCAATACTTTTTGTTATTATATATCGGCCACCCAAGCACTCGCCAATATTCATACAAGAATTCTCTGAACTATTATCACTATGTGTCACTAGATATGACAAAGTAGTTTTAAACGGAGACTTAAATATCCAAGTAAATAAAAAAGCAGACCCAAGAACTATTGAGCTCTTAAATCTCCTTGACAGTTTAAATCTAACTCAACACATAACAGACCCAACACACCGGCACGGAAACACACTAGATCTAGTGATAACAACTGGACTAAATATCAATAATATTTCAATAACTGATCTACCCCTCTCAGACCATCATTATATACTTTTTAATGTGGAAATTATCCTAACAAAAACCAAAAAAGAATTCTTAGTCCATAGAAGATATTTAGACGATACAGCTATGATTCCATTTTCTGAACAATTTGCTCTATATGAGCCGACTAACCATGATTGCTCTCTGAATGAAATGGTAGAGAACCTCAATGATGCACTATTATCTGTGTTAGACTCTGTTGCACCACTGAAAACCAAAAAGAAGTGCACAAGCAGAACCTCCCCATGGCTGAGAAATAAAAATGTTAGTGAAACGAAAAGAAAATGCCGTGCAGCAGAGAGAAAATGGAGGAAAACAAAGATCACTATCCACTACAATATCTACAAAGATACACTAACCACCTATAACAAAACCATCCGTCTAGCAAGGAGAGAATATTTCTCCAACATTATTACAGAAAATGCCAGAAATTCCAGAGTTCTTTTCTCCACCATTGACCAGCTGCTAAACACTGTCCCTGCCCCACTTCCATCCTCAGCAGTTAAATGTGAAGAGCTTGCTTTGTTCTTCAAGAACAAAATAACTTTGATCAGAGCGAGTATTATTAATAGTGGGGTCGAAACTGACATCAGTAGATTCTGCAACATAACCATGAGCACATTTACCTGTATCACACTTAGTGAACTTTCCAAAATTGTCAGCGAATCTAACTCCACAACCTCAGATATTGATCCTATACCCACAACATTCTTTAAGCGAGTGTTTGATAGTGTCTCAGGTCCGGTGCTAGAGATTATAAACACATCCCTTAGAACTGGCGTCTTCCCAGATGCCTTCAAAACAGCTGTTGTAAAGCCCCTATTAAAGAAACCCAAATTGGATAACAGTCTACTTGCAAATTACAGACCAATATCAAACCTTCCATTTATTAGTAAAGTACTGGAAAAGATAGTTTTAGTCCAATTAAATTCTTTTCTTGAAGAAAATAACATCCTGGAAGTCTCGCAGTCAGGTTTCAGGAAATATCACAGTACTGAAACTGCTCTCACCAAAATAATTAGCGACCTCAGACTAAACTCTGATGCAAATAAAGTCTCTATCCTTATCCTGTTAGATCTCAGTGCAGCATTTGATACAATTGATCACGACATCCTAATCAATAGACTGGAAAAGCTTATTGGGTTCACGGATAGTGTATTGAACTGGCTGAAGTCATATATCACAGGAAGGAAGTTTTATGTTAGTTTAGGTGACCATAGGTCCAAGAAACATGAGAACTGCTACGGGGTTGCTCAAGGAAGCTGCTTAGGTCCATTACTTTTTTCTCTTTATATGTTACCACTCGGCGACATAATCAGAGAACATAACATAGATTTCCATAGCTATGCGGATGACACACAACTATATATATATCCACTGAACCCAACGATGCAACGGCCATCAATTCCATTACCAACTGCCTGTTGGCAATAAACAAATGGATGAATGATAACTTTCTTAAATTAAATGAAGACAAAACCGAAGTCCTACTATGTGGCCCCAAATCCAAAAGAGAGATGCTTATTAAGAATCTTGGAGGCTTAACCCCCTGTCTTAACCCTTGTGTTATCTTCGGGTCATTCTGACCCATCAGTCATTGTGACCCACCGTCGTATTGCGACAACTTTACCACCTACAAAAACAAAGTGAAGCTTTTTCTTTTAACCGTTGGGCTGTCTCAGACCCCACACATTGCGAAGGGTAAAAGAAAATTATTTTTATTTGTTTTTGTATTGGGTAAAATTGGGTAAACACAACGATGGTTCGTTATGAACCTTTGGGTCATGTGACCCGAAAGCAGCACAAGGGTTAAACCAGAGGTGACGAGTCTCGGTGTAATCCTGGACTCAGATTTGAATTTCAACTCTCACATTAATAAAGTGACCAAAACAGCTTTCTTTCACCTGAGGAATATAGCAAAGGTACGACCATTCATAAACCAAAATGATGCAGAGAAGTTAATTCATGCTTTTATATCCAGCCGGCTGGACTACTGTAACGCACTTTTCACTGGTCTTCCCAAGAAAACCACTGAAAGACTACAGCTCATTCAAAATTCTGCAGCTAGATTATTAACCAAAACTAAAAGGAGAGAACACATTAGTCCTGTCCTAGCTACTTTACACTGGCTCCCTGTTACCTTCAGAATTGACTTTAAGGTCCTTTTCCTCACATACAAAGCTCTACACGGACAAGGACCTAGCTACATTGCTAACTCCTTTATAAACTACACACCAGCTAGAACACTGCGATCATCAAATGCAGGCCTATTAGAGGTCACCAGAAGCAGTCATAAGAAGATTGGTGATTCGGCCTTTGTCAATTACGCCCCAAAACTATGGAACAAATTACCCATAAATATTAGGGAAGCAAACACTCTAGACATTTTTAAAAGACAGCTTAAAACCTACCTTTTTACCGAAGCATTTAAGTAATTTTATCTCAAAAGGGTTTTCCTACTTTTTAAAGTTGTTTTCTCTCTTGAACAGAGATCTTATTGGGATTTTTATTTTTGTTTGAATTGTTTATCACTTGTATTATTGTTTTTATTGATTTTATGTAAAGCACCTTGAGCTACAATTCTTGTATGAAATGTGCTATATAAATAAAGTCTTACTTACTTACTTACTATACAAATACATTTTGATTTTAATGATAAGGCCGTTTTTTCACCTGATATAATGTGTACCCCCTCTCCTAACATGCAAAGAGTCTGACCTGCCATCATGTGTGTTATTTTCTGTGTTCTTTTGGTCACAATGAACAACCTGAGATAAAATGGAGATGTCTGCTCTTTTCTAGCAAAAGCCACAGAGGGGCCGTTTTTTGTGAACAAAGTTAGACGGACAGAAAAACAGAAAACAAATGATCCCAGCATAAAATGATTTTTACTGCACGTTGAGGGGACTGGTATGAGTAACCAGACCAAGATTTGTGAATGTGGGACCTTCCTAGTCAGAGTTATGGGGTGGATAAAGGTGGAAGAAAATCTTTTAAAAATCTAAAAATCCCATCAAAAAACTGCAGGTAGAGGGGATTCTAATGAGCAAACCAGACCAGGTTTGGGGCCGGGGGGACCTTCCTAGTCAGAGTTATGGGGTGGATAAAGGTGGAAGAAGAAAAAATAAAATATGTTTTCTTATTTGGAGTCCTCACAGAGCCAGTACCACAGAGGTCACCATATCTGACAAGTAGCAGCCATTGGCTGAACAAAGTTCTCAGTTGCCTGAACTCATGTAGCTAATTGTGCAGTCTGTTGTCAATACCTTAAACCATTTCACATGGTAAAACACAATTTGCAGATCTCACTCACGCATTCTGCACTCTAATGCACATGTCATCCATACGGGTAAACACAAATGGCAACAATCAAATACAAATAGAGAAAACATGTCATTGACAAAACACAACCACTCAAAATTACAGTTTTTATCGATTGCTAACACACAAAAATAGGAACATATGACACAATCACCACAACTTGTAACTCATGTGCCAACTCTTTTAACCAATTCTGCTGAACTATAAACACATTTTGCTGCTTTAGACACAAATTTCAATTGCGAGCCACACTTTCCTCAAAACACAACACACAATTATCTGCTTTAAACACAGATTTCAATTGGTAAACCACACAGTCTCCAAAACACTACACACAATCTTCTTTATTTTTAACACTTCATCCATGCCAAAAGCTCCTTGTTTTCAGACAGAACACATTGTTATTCAATTAATAAAACTTCAATTTCCAAGGCTGTTGTGCAATTTATAATCAAGGTTTTAGCAATATAAGGGACATAGGTGAGCTCCTGGTTTGGAGAGCAATGAACGACATGGAAGCACAAGCATTTCAGAGAGGCAGAGGAGTAAGGGTAAGAGGAGGACGAGGAGGCGGACGAGGAGGAGGAAGAGGTGGAAGGAGAGCAGTAATCACTGATGAAATTCGGGCCACAGTGGTCGACCATGTCGTGAACCATGGTTTGACCATGCAGGAGGCAGGCCAGAGGGTGCAACCAAATATTAGCCGCTACTCCGTTGCATCCATCATACGGACGTTCAGGAGAGAAAATAGGTAAGAAATACTAGGCCTACTATGACAGAAAAACGGTTGTATTTTTGTATTTAGAGTATTTTCCATTGTTCTGTATTTGTACATTTTGCAGAACTGAAAGATTACCCCGACGTGGTGGGAGGGAGCGTACCTTCTCAGATGCACAGGAAACAGCAATAGTCAACATGGTTATGGCAAATAACGCATTAACCATAAGACAAATAAGGAATACAATAATCAATGACCAAGTCACATTCCCCAACATTCTCACAGTTGGCCAGGCTACAGTGGACCGTGTTCTGAGGCGGAACGCATTAAGAATGAAGCAGATATACAGAGTGCCGTTCAACAGAAACTCTGACAGAGTCAAAGATTTGCGCCATGACTATGTGCAAGTAAGTCTTACTCTATATATTCTTACAGCTGATTGCGTCCTATTACTGTAGCACTGACACATTAGGGGACTATATTGTAATCCAATTCAATGTTACAGTATTTTCAAGTGTTTTACAACAATGTGTAGGCCTATTTCTGATAACTACTGTAATATTGTCATGTTTGTTTCAGAGAGTTCTTGAGCTAGAGGCAGCTGAGGAGTCGAATACATTTATTTATATTGATGAGGCTGGTTTCAACCTCTCCAAAACAAGGCGCAGGGGCAGAAACATCATTGGACAACGCGCCATTATCAATGTCCCTGGCCAGCGGGGAGGGAATATCACTCTGTGTGCTGCCATAAACCACAACGGCATCCTCCATCACCACTCAATCATTGGCCCCTACAACACTGCCCATCTCCTCATATTCCTGGACACACTCCACAACACACTTATTCCACCCGACCAAATAGTCCATGCAGAGCAGCCCAGGTATGTTGTTATCTGGGACAATGTAAGTTTCCACCGGGCTGCTCTGATCCACAATTGGTTCACCAACCACCCACGGTTTTTGGTGCTTCCCCTCCCACCATACTCTCCATTTCTAAACGCAATAGAGGAGTTTTTTTCTGCCTGGAGATGGAAGGTATACGAACGCAATCCGCAGGCGCAGATGCCCCTGATACAGGCCATGGAGGAGGCATGTGGCAATATAGCCCCTGAGGCCTTTCAGGGCTGGATTCGCCACACCAGGCGTTACTTTCCCCGCTGTCTGGCCAGAGAGAACATAGCCTGTGATGTTGATGAGGTCCTCTGGCCAGACAGGATCCGAAGACAGGATGCAGCCTAATGATTTTGTCCTCCTTTTTTACAGTGTTTTACAGTATATATATTTTTATTTTACTTTTCTTCTTTGTTGTTGACTGTACTGGCCTATTCTTTATTTCACTTTTGAAACAAATAAATATTTTTGTTACTGTATATTTGTGTGTTGTTTCATATTGGAGTAAAAACATTTTACAGTTACATTTTACAGTATAACAATATGTACTAAGCCTAAGTAAGCCTATGGTATCACTGAACATGAAAAGGCAAAATGCTCCTGATAAGGCCTTCATACATGGTGTTTTACGATTCATCGTAGTGTTTTCACTTGAGTACATCAGTGTTCAATCGATGCTTGAAAAGTCTACTCAAATAATAGTCTGTGTTTGTTGTTTGAAATCAAAATACCATTTTGAGGTGACATAACATTGTTTTGAAACCAAAGTAGCATTTTGCAGGAGTTATGAAGTGTTTTGAATTTTGTGTGAGTGGTTTTGGGGTTTGTGTTTAGAGTTTTGAGAAATCGGGGTAGGCTTTCAAAAAATGTGTGTTAGCAATCGATAAAAACTGTAATTTCACTTGTTTCAAATGATGTGACACAACCAATATAAGCCAGTTCAGAAAGCAAACAGGTTGTTGATAGTGGGAAAATATTGCTTGTGATGTTGACGAAGTGCTCTGGCCTGACCCAGCCCAAAGACAAGAAGAAGCACATTGATCACGTTTACTCCTTTGATTTTTGTCCCTTTTAGTATTGTATACTGTAGTACAGTGCATTGTAGGCTGTATACTGTACAACAATGCCCTGAACATTGTGCTTTCCATTTGTCTCAATAGATTTTGACTGGTTGCAGGTTCATATCAACAAAGAACAAGAGTGAGTTGTGAGTAGTGAGATGCAGGGTACAGTACTGTATAGGGGTAGAAGGAGGAGAAAGAACAAAAAAAATTGCAAAGAGCAAAGCAGAGTAGTAATTTCTGATCAATTTTGAGCTACTATGATAGAACATGTTTTTGTTCATCAAAAGACAATGACAGATAAATATGACATTTGTTTTGAACAATGTGTTTTCAATTTTTTGGTGTATTGTTTACTGACTGCTTGATAGTGTATATCATTTTGATCACTTTGTTTATGATTTGAGAGCAGTGTTTGATTTTGAGCACAGGTAAATCTGTTTTGAGGCGAAAGTTTCATTTTGCAAGAGCATTCAGAGGTTTTGTAAATAGTGCTTGAAGATGAGGTTTTGTGTTTACAGTTTTGAGAAAATGGGACTGTTTCAAGAAATGTGTTTTAGCAATTGTGAAAAACTGTAAGAAGTTATTTGTCCGTGGGATGAAAGTAAATATCTGCAAAATAACTGTTAAAATAGCTAGTTTTGATAAAGTGAAATTATGTGTTTTAATTAGTGGTGGGCCGTTATCGGCGTTAACACGCGTTAACGCGCTGTGACTCTTATCGGCGATAAAAAAAATATCGCCGTTAATCTATTCTCAAAGTTGGGAGCTGGGTCTATACTACGCAAGCTATGATGACTTTCACCTTGATATTTTAGCGCGGATGTATACCTAGCCGAATTGCACTGTAGGGGGTGAGAACGAGTCTTCCAACCTGTGTGTATGCCTTGTGTATGAAATTATCACATCAAACGTGACGTGCTAACATGGATGCAGCTATGAAGCCGTCTGGTTTGCTTCAGGGAAAATGTATTTTTAAGAAGCTTCCCAATGGAAACCTCGACAAGCCTAAGGTTGTTTGCACCTTGTGCTATGCGGAATTAGTTTACTGTAGGAGTTCTTCCAGTCTCAAATACCACCGAAACGCAAAGCATCCCTTAGCTAATGCGGAATATGCCGGGCCAAGCACTGATGTAGCGCAGGGGAAGAGTCGTCGTCAAACTACGATGTTTGAGTGCAACCGAGGCAAGCCCGTCAGCACAGCTCTATCAGCCAAGCTAACTAATCTAATAAACAGTTAATAAACACAAGTACATCTTATTGAACATAATTTATTTTCATCACCAATTATCATAGTAGAACAGCTTTCTCAAGCAGTTTGTGATGCATTTTGGAAACAGGAGATGAGCTCCTGGTCTAATGCGCCACCTGGCTTGAGAAACCCGTTCTCAAAGACTTACTTTTAGTCATTATTTGGGTAGCACACATATTCTGAATGCCTTCGGCGGAATTTACATGAGCCATTTTAATCTAGATTAATGCCAATATTACAGTGAGATTAATCTAGATTTAAAAAATTAATCTATGCCCACCACTAGTTTTAACAGAACATTTTGGTGAAAATGTTATTAATATTAATATAAAAAAAACATTTTAGTGTATTTTAAGTAACAATATTTTGCTGTATTTTAATGTAAATATATAAATGAACATTTTGCCATTGTCTTTCTATTTGTATTTCCTGTCATTCAGAAAAAAACATGTATAATTTACAGAAAAAAAGTGCTGTAATTTAATAGGGTTAGGTTTTTTTTACAGTGTAGGTAATACAGTTTATCAGCGGAAGAAATACCTTTTTGGTCAACGAGTGACATGAACGAAGCCTTCCATTCAATGAACAGGATCGGGTCCCCACTAAACACTGTGGGTGTTGGCACTAGAAGGGTTGAAAGGAATGATGGGGGGTCCGTTGTTCTGCTTAATGGACGGTCAATTTCTTGTCTGGATTCTCTGTCGTAGATCTCCAGTCTAGCACGAGCAACCTCCATGTCTCTTTCTACTTGTAGACGCTCTAATTCAGACTTCTGCATTTCTAATTCCTTCCTATGGGTTTCCTCCATTATCCTTATTTTTTCCTATTCCTCATGATTCTTTTGGACAATGTTACAGTCCACGTAAAAGGACAGCAGAGGCAACATTATCATATTGAAAGCTTACAAAGATTTTTCAGAAAGGATGAAGAATGGTAAGTAAAAAGCATAACTATGAAATGATTACAAATGACCAAAGACTTTTGAATTATTTATTTCTCCAGATCAAAAGTTCCTCTCTACCATCCTGGAACAAATAAACACTGTAGAAACAAAACCAGGTACACACTTCACCTAATTAACAGGCACATGGCGTTAATATTGAACCCTATATCTAATATCTAACCCTAACCCTAACTTACCACTTCTGCAATGTTATCCCTCCAAACAGCCACCAACATCAACCAGACACCAATGTTGAACCCTGGGTCCCCTGCACCCCTAAACCTCAGTATTAATATACTACCACCACCTCCATCCTCCACCTCCATTCAACCTGCTGCAGTGCTTGAACAGCCAGAGAACCTCCAACCTTTGTCTCCCTCCATCCAGTCGGGCAGTCATGAGTCAGAACAAGGTATTGCATCTAAAAGTTGAATAAATGTCTGTGGTCAATTTGATGTATATGATTTTTCCCGCCATCCACAGGAATAACACATCAAATCACACTTCTACTTTTGGACCTTGTAAAGTAGTGTGGCTCAAACGTCCAGAAAGGTGGAAGGCAAGCAGACTCGGTGGACTCAGGAGATTTGCATGAATTGAGGATTTAATAAAGAGGTTCTTCATTCCACGAACCAACAGAAACAAAAGCAAAAACCCAAAATACTTAGCAGGTTCAAATCATAATTAACCCAAACAAAATTACCTCGTTGTGGCAGCACAACCTTCCCCCCCATCAAGCAACCCTTCACTGGCTTTATAGGGTGGGTCCCCTACCCCTCTTCAGACTGCCCAAACCAAGATGCGGGTGATCTCCACCATCCGATGCAACAGACACATACATGAATACCCACAGTACCCCCCTCCACTTGGTTCAACCCATGATGTCATCTCTGACATCACCTCCACCATAAAATCAGGAAGTGCTGGGCGGCCCCCTCCCAAACCGGAGTCCTGAATGGTGGATCTAAACAAAGAACCGTGAGTGTGCAGAAATGAAACAACATTTGTTCTGTCTATCCTGCAACATAAATAAAAGGTATCATTACTAATCAAAGATTGTGACTGTGTTTGACAATAACTGAAACCAAATACTCCCAGCTAAACCAAGTAGAGTATGTACAAATGTAACTGGTAAGACTCACCAGACCTCATGGCCCCAACGTGACAAGTGGTGAGTCCAGGCATGTTCTCACCCACTTTGTCACAGACCTGACAAGAACCCATCAGCCACACTATTTCCGGAACAACATTTCATTCTATAAAAACATTGAAACCGCTTTTTCAAAAAAGGGTTACAATTGGTCAACAGACAAAATCCGGCCAACATGGTCACCACTTATAAGAGAATAAAAGACACGTTGTGCAACTGGGGAGGGGACACAAACCTGGGAGTATTATACAGTAAGTATATGCCTGCATATCTGAAATGCCATTTTCATGTCTGACTCAAAATAATGATTAATTATTTGCAAGGTACATTGACATGTTTTTTTTCTCTCCAGCAAATGAATGACTTATTTGGAACCTCTGTGATCTGTACTGTACCACCAGGCACTGTTTTTTCCACTCCTCTGGGTCTGGAAAATACACACCACACTCACAATTTCACAGCCACCACAAGAAAACCCAGCGGAGTGGAGCACCCTGGACCCATGGGCACCAGCACCAGCAGGCAAAGACCAGGACAGTCCTTCGTGGACTCTTATGAAGCACATGCAGAGAGGAGGACTGCTGTGCTGGAGTCCCTGGTCTGGCCGGACCTGGAGAGATGGCGGTGGTTAAAGGAGAGGCGCAAGCGTACATTTCAAAAGAAGCTCTTGGCCAGCCTGTAAAACATAAGGGAGCAACTTCAAGATATAGGCAGAAAACAAGGGCAAATAATTGAGCTACTGGAAAACCGTTCCCAATCTTAATAAAGCTTTCATATTTCAGATCTTTGTGTTGCACATTATTGATAACCAAAAAATGGTTCTGGTGGCCTTTTAACTTTGCTCTTAACAATGCAAGTAGATATAGCCTGTCATCTTAAACCTTCACTTTAACTGGTAGCCTAATGTAAATGGGACTGATATTATAGCCATTCTAAATTACAAGAATGCACTGACAAGTGGCTGGAATAATGCAACATTCAGTCTCTTACATTTCAAAGCAAATGTTAGATGTTTGATGTTAGATGTTTCATCTTACATGTTATGTAAGATGAAATGGGAAAACTGCTAACAGTCCAGGTTGATACAGTAGAGTTGTGAACATTTCCGATTAATACATTTGGATATGCCACATGTACCCATGTACACCAGAGCTATTTCTATGCTTAGAACACTTTACCATCTTAGCCTTTACTTCATATATATAATTCCTCTCACCATTCCCCTTTATAAATGAATATATACTAATACTGCCCCCCTGGAATAGATTTCATGTTCCAACCGAGGGGGGCTGTCGCTGTCTTGGTGTGTGGGGCTGCATCAAATACCCCTTTTTTGCTCTGTTAAATTGCTGCACCAGTCCACACTTGACCGGTGGGGATCTCATTCTATTATGACTGTAACTGTTAGCTGCTCCTGGCATTCTCTAATCCCTGCTCTCCTCTCTCTGTCCCCCCCCCCCCACACATCCCTTGTGGTGTGGGGGGTTTGAGCTGTCAGCACCTGCCTGGTCGTCGGTTGGCCAACGCTGGATCTGGTCGCGAGTCTCCCGGTCCTGTCCTACATCTATAAAGTTGAACAATGGATTTTGGTGTTTCAAAACCCATTGACACTGTATGACTATGTTTAGCCTGTGTTCTGCTCCTCTCTCTCACCAACCGTCCCTGGAGGAGGGGATCCCTCTCTGAATTGCTCCTCCCAAGGTTTCTTCCATTTTTTCTCCTGTTGGGAGTTTTTCTGGGAGTTTTTCCTTGTCTTCCTTGAGGGTTTAGGTTGGTTGAGGGGCAGTTCTATGGGCATATGTGAAGCCCTCTGTGACATGCTTGCGTGTAAAAAGGGCTATACAAATAAATTTGATTAGATTAGATGACTGTCATTGATTAAATCCATCTGAAATTCTCTGTCCCCTCTGCTTAACCCTTGTGCTGCCTTCGGGTCACATGACCCAAAGGTTCACAACGAACCATCGTTGTGTTTACCCAATTTTACCGCATACAAAAACTAATAAAAAGCATTTTCTTTTAACCTTCGCAATGTGGGGGGTCTTTGAGGGTTTAGGTTGGTTGAGGGGCAGTTCTATGGGCATATGTGAATCCCTCTGTGACATGCTTGCGTGTAAAAAGGGCTATACAAATACATTTGATTTGATTTGAGTCTGAAACGGCCCAACGGTTAAAAGAAAATGCTTCACTTTGTTTTTGTATGCGGTAAAGTTGTCGCAATATGACGGTGGATCACAATAACTGATGGGTCAGAATGACCCGAAGACTACTAAACTTGGATTTCAGGATGCCAAATGTATGCTCAATGATCACACGGGAAGAATTGAGCTTCCTGTTAAAGTGCCTCTGCCTTGCAGTCAAGTGGCCATTATCTCTGTAAGGCTTCATTAGTTGAGGCAACAGAAGGTAGGCAGAATCCCCAATGATGTGCATTCCCTGCGGGACAAGGGACTGAGGATCTTTTTCAAGAAGGTGAGCAACTTCCGTGAGGCGGAATGCTCTGGCATCATGCCAGCTCCCAGGGTGACCTACACTGATATGACAGAAGCGCCACTGACTGTCACAAAACCCAGTGAGAATGACAGAATAGAATTGCTTTCTATTATAGTATGCCAGGGGATTGTCGCAATGGGGTCTCATTATAGGAATGTGACACCCATCCACTGCACAAACAGTGTTGGGGAAACCTGTGGTGTCAAAAACCTACTGCAGACATCTGCAGCCTTTGGTCTCTGGGCCAGGAAATGTGATGGGCCATATGCGCATTACGTAATAAGGGAAAACAAATCATGTAGGTGCTTGGCAAGAGTGGATTTTGTGATACTAAATCTATCTGCAACCCCACGATAGGACTCCTGATTGGACAGTGTCCATAGGCAGGCAAGAACACTGTTTTTAAGTGGCAGTTTGGTTAGTAAGAAATTCATGTAATGTGGACCATGGGCATTTATGACATCCTGCAGAGGTAGAATAAAGACTGTTATCACAACAACGTTCAAAAATGTGAAATAGTTACATTTATGTCATATTAACTACACACCACCACTTGTCCTTTGGAAATCCTGAAATGGCCTGAGGGACTGTAGAGGGGGACGACATCCTCCACATAATTATAAATGTTTGGAACAACTATATACAGAAGACAGGCCAGAGTTAGCCCTCTACTCAAAAAACCCTCCCTTAACCCAGCAGTCCTCCAGAACTACAGACCAGGGGCCCATTCTCCGTACGTCGCTTATTACATCTGAGATCAAATGACACATCCAAGATGACATCATCTTGCTAATCATGATCTGGCTAATTTGGTTCTTCGAACACCCATGTTGTTTATAATTAGTATAGCTGGATTGAGATATGCGTTGGTCTAAAAGGGATATGTATCGATAGTAGAAACCTTGATCAGCAACTCTGCTATTGGCTGCTCACATAAGTCTATGGCTGCTTACCATGGCCAAAAAGAGCGCACCGTTTTTTCCGCAACAGAGCCAACAGAGCAACAGCTTGCTCGAAAGTTACTCCGAATTTGAAGATTTAATCAGAACCCCAGGGAACACCTCAAAGTCTGCAAAATCCAAGAAAGAGGGCTAGCAAAAAGTAGCAGACCAAATTAAATGTATAGTAGTGATCACGTTAGATGTTTTATCGCTTATTACATTAGGCTAGGCCTGTTTTTGTATTTTCATACTTTGTTTATCATCTTTAATGTAATATAATGTGGTTTCAACAAATTTATGATGTAAATGACACCCTCACAAAAAACGATAATGACACCCTCACAAAAAACGATAGGCTATCTCTCAAAAAGTAGCTATAGGCTAGTAGCATATCGCGCTGTGCTTAAGGATCTATCTATCATGCAATGAGCAATTAATTCAGTTTCATGTTAAATTCTGCTAATTATTCTTGCACCTTCCGGTGCAAGATGTTGTTGTCGTAAAAACGGACAAGACATGTCTGTGACAGACTTCCTGTATCACCTCTGCTTATATAGTAGCAATCAAATCTTGTTTACATCAAATAAGCCTGCTCCCGAGCAGGTTTAAGCTAAAGGACTTGTTGCTATGACAGCAAGTCCAGGATGCGCTTCGAAGAACCGAACAATCCAAGATAATGACAAATCGTCAACAATCAAATCCAGCTAACTGAGTTAGCGACGTACAGAGAACGGGCCCCTGGGGCCCCCATAAAGGGTCCTGGAAAGGGTCTAATCCCCTACTCCCGGTGGGGAAGCAGGAAGGGTTCAGGAGGGTCTAGCCGTCAGGTCCTGCGCACCTTTCCTTTATAAATCACAATCAACGTGAGATTGACCGCACGTGAACGAGCCACTGACCCCGCCTTGCCTCCTCCCGTAAATGAATATGCAGATGGACTATAAATGCGCTCCTGAGGTCATTTCTTTATCTTAATTACCGTATTTCTTCGAATAAACGCAGACCTTGAATAAACGCTGCACCAAAAATGAACATTATTTATTCGAAGAAATACGGTGACTGTGAGATCGAGGTTCTGACAACAGAGGTGGAGGTGAGAAAATGTGTCCTGTTTGTCGGCCTGTCATCAGGTATTAGCGACAAAAGAAAGTCGGCGGAGTGGAAAACTGTCACCGTTTGTGCCCTTTCTTATTTTTAACCTGTAGCACTTTGAGATTTAGCTAAATGTAAAGTGCATTACAAATAAAATTATTATAGGGCCATAAATGATGTGGGTTCAGAGAACCGGACCATGGCAGAAATTAAGAAGAAATGGTCCGATGTAAAACTTTAAATGAAGAAACGAGTGGTGGTGCATCGTAACAGCATGGCAGCTATAGGGTTAGCGTGACATGCATTTCCTGAGTGATTTTGTCGTTCGTTTGACACCCTCAAGTTTAACAGAAGTTATTAAGTGGTGGCGGATTAAACAGAAGGCTATATAGCATTTCCCGTTTGGGTTTTGGCATTTTAATGTGATCATCCACATTAATGATAAAAATGTATTTGTATGTTTTTTGAATAGTTGACATTCTCACGTCAAGTAAATCTTTATACATCACAAAGTGTGCGTGAAAACCAGCATACGCAAGCTTTTTGTGCGTACGCAACGTTTATACATGAGGCCCCAGTGGAGGCAAAGTGTCAGGACCCCGCCAGCTCTCCACTGGTCTCCCACAGGGCTCTGTCCTTGGACCCCTCCTCTTCTCCCTCTACACCACCTCACTTGGACCAATCATCACCTCCCATGGCTTCTCCTACCACTGCTTCACTGACAACACGCAGCTGTACCTGTTGTCCCCCCGACTGATCTGGGGATCTCAGCTAGGATCGAGGCCTGCCTCACAGACATCTCTGCCTGGATGACCAAGCACCACCTCCAGCTGAACCTCGCCAAAACAGAACTTCTCATCAACCCTAACCCATATCTGGTGACACATAGTGATAATAATAATTATCTTAGTAGTTATTTTACTCACCTTCGTTGCTGATTGTGCACAATTTCTTGCAAAAACAAGGGAATTTCGATCGCATCCAGTTGGTCAGCAATGAAGTTAGCAAACACCACTTGATCGGCCATGACTGATGTCAATGCAGAAAACCACAAGAAGCAGGAATGTCCGACTTTAAGGAGGCGTTTTTAACTCCTCCCCGACTGCAAGCGGCAGTTGACCAGGTGCCTGGTCCCGCCCTACACTGCCATTGCCTCTGGACTGACCGGTCGGAGGCCCCATTTAGCTTCACAGGGGCCTCTCCTTATTTCTGGGGGAGTGGCCCTGACACCTTTGGTGCCAATCATCAATTGTTCTATCAGACAAACAGATCGGCTTGATCTTCATTTAAAATCATGCCGGTACCCCTCTTCGTGGCTACCATTCCTACCTTTGGTTTCTCTCAATCAAGCGGGAGTCAAGCGTGAGTCAAGCCAAAAAAAACCTTTCTTCAAAATGGTAAAAGTCTCTTTCTCTCTTCTCCATGGTGAATTCCAAACCCCCCTTTCTTCTACATGGTTAAGTCCTAACCCCCCTTTCTTCTCCATAGTAAAGTCCTAAAGTCTATTTCTCTCTCTGTCTGTAAGACTAACCTTCAGGTGCCTGGTCCTGCCCTACACTGCCATGTCCCCTGGACTGACAGGTTTGGGGACCCATTTTATTTCACAGGACCCCCTCCCCATTTCTGGGGGGTGGTCCTGGGCCTCTCCCCATTTCTGGGGGGTGGCCCTGACACCTTTGGTGCCAGTCAACCAATCGCTGTGTCTATAAGACAAGCAGATCGATTTAATCTTCACTAATACTCAGGCCGATACCCCTCTACAGGGCTACCATTCCTACCTTTGGTTTCTCAATCATTTTGAGTTCCCATGATCCTTTGGGGCTGACTGTTTGGTGGACTTAGAACATTTTCCAGAAATTTTCCAGTTTAATTAGGCTCAATGGGGTTTTTGATACCCACCCCCGACGTTGCTTGCCGCTCTCACCATTGAAAGATTTGCTACCTCAGTTGATGGGGCCTCCCTGAAACGATTCAAGGCCTCATCTAGATCCCTTGGCAGACTCCTGACGTAGGGGTTCCAGACCCGGTTTTCCACGGCTTTGGTGAGTATGATTTTCTGAGGTATAGTTAGCGTCGGTAGAAGATTGGTGGGTCCAGTGGTTTAGCACAATGGGACATATTCCCAGGACTCACCTGCCGACAAACAGTTTGACACTGATGTTCCTTCCAAGCCCTCCCACAACACCCACCTACTCTCAACTCCATCCCAACAGTTAGTTGCCCTAATGTCTCTGGACACCAGTATTTCAATCCAGGTGGTAATTATCCTACCCAAGGCTCTCCCATAACACCTAGTCAGATCAGCCTGGTCACACATTACATATTTAAAGGCATTTAAAGGTCTTAATACACTAGGGGCCACCCTCCAGTTTTCCCGCTCCAACATTACCTTCCCTGATTGCTATTGAAACTAACTCTAGTGCAACTCTTGAATAAAGGGGGAATGTAGGGCCATTCTAGGCAGAGTTATGGGCCGGACAAAAAGGGAAGACAAATATGATAAAAAATATCAAAATCCAATCCAAAACACACCCATAGAGGGGACTCTGATGAGCAGACCAGACCAAGTTTGGGGCATGTAGGGCCTTTCTAGGCAGAGTTATGGGCCAGACAAAAAGGGAAGGCAAATATGGCCAAAAATATAAAAATCCAATCCAAAACATGCACGTAGAGGGGACTCTGGTGAGCAGACCAGACCAAGTTTGGGGCATGTAGGGTGTTTCTAGGCAGAGTTATGGGCCGGACAAAAAGGGAAGACAAATATGGTGTTTTTTTTTTTTTATCCAATCCAAAACACGCCCGTAGAGGGGACTCTGATGAGCAGACCAGACCAAGTTTGGGGCATGTAGGGCCTTTCTAGGCAGAGTTATGGAACGGACAAAAAGGGAAGGCAAATATGGTAAAAAATATCAAAATCCAATCCAAAACACGCCCGTAGAGGGGACTCTGATGAGCAGACCAGACCAAGTTTGGGGCATGTAGGGCCTTTCTAGGCAGAGTTATGGGCCGGACAAAAAGGGAAGACAAATATGGTCAATTTAAAAAAAAATCAAATCCAAAACATGCCCGTAGAGGGGACTCTGATGAGCAGACCAGACCAAGTTTGGGGCATGTAGGGCCTTTCTAGGCAGAGTTATGGGCCAGACAAAAAGGGAAGGCAAATATGGCCAAAAATATAAAAATCCAATCCAAAACATGCACGTAGAGGGGACTCTGATGAGCAGACCAGACCAAGTTTGGGGCATGTAGGGCCTTTCTAGGCAGAGTTATGGAACGGACAAAAAGGGAAGGCAAATATGGTAAAAAATATCAAAATCCAATCCAAAACACGCCCGTAGAGGGGACTCTGATGAGCAGACCAGACCAAGTTTGGGGCATGTAGGGCCTTTCTAGGCAGAGTTATGGGCCGGACAAAAAGGGAAGACAAATATGGTCAATTTAAAAAAAAATCAAATCCAAAACATGCCCGTAGAGGGGACTCTGATGAGCAGACCAGACCAAGTTTGGGGCATGTAGGGCCTTTCTAGGCAGAGTTATGGGCCAGACAAAAAGGGAAGGCAAATATGGCCAAAAATATAAAAATCCAATCCAAAACATGCACGTAGAGGGGACTCTGATGAGCAGACCAGACCAAGTTTGGGGCATGTAGGGCCTTTCTAGGCAGAGTTATGGGCCGGACAAAAAGGGAAGACAAATATGGTCATTTTTTTTTTAAATCCAATCCAAAACACGCCCGTAGAGGGGACTCTGATGAGCAGACCAGACCAAGTTTGGGGCATGTAGGGCCTTTCTAGGCAGAGTTATGGGCCGGACAAAAAGGGAAGGCAAATATGGTCATTAAAAAAAAAAATCAAATCCAAAACATGCCCGTAGAGGGGACTCTGATGAGCATACCAGACCAAGTTTGGGGCATGTAGGGCCTTTCTGGGCAGAGTTATGGGCCGGACAAAAAGGGAAGGCAAATATGGCCAAAAATATAAAAATCCAATCCAAAACATGCACGTAGAGGGGACTCTGATGAGCAGACCAGACCAAGTTTGGGGCATGTAGGGCCTTTCTAGGCAGAGTTATGGAACGGACAAAAAGGGAAGGCAAATATGGTAAAAAATATCAAAATCCAATCCAAAACACGCCCGTAGAGGGGACTCTGATGAGCAGACCAGACCAAGTTTGGGGCATGTAGGGCCTTTCTAGGCAGAGTTATGGGCCGGACAAAAAGGGAAGGCAAATATGGTCAATTTTTTTAAAATCAAATCCAAAACATGCCCGTAGAGGGGACTCTGATGAGCAGACCAGACCAAGTTTGGGGCATGTAGGGCCTTTCTAGGCAGAGTTATGGAACGGACAAAAAGGGAAGGCAAATATGGTAAAAAATATCAAAATCCAATCCAAAACACGCCCGTAGAGGGGACTCTGATGAGCAGACCAGACCAAGTTTGGGGCATGTAGGGCCTTTCTAGGCAGAGTTATGGGCCGGACAAAAAGGGAAGACAAATATGGTCAATTTAAAAAAAAATCAAATCCAAAACATGCCCGTAGAGGGGACTCTGATGAGCAGACCAGACCAAGTTTGGGGCATGTAGGGCCTTTCTAGGCAGAGTTATGGGCCAGACAAAAAGGGAAGGCAAATATGGCCAAAAATATAAAAATCCAATCCAAAACATGCACGTAGAGGGGACTCTGATGAGCAGACCAGACCAAGTTTGGGGCATGTAGGGCCTTTCTAGGCAGAGTTATGGGCCGGACAAAAAGGGAAGACAAATATGGTCATTTTTTTTTTAAATCCAATCCAAAACACGCCCGTAGAGGGGACTCTGATGAGCAGACCAGACCAAGTTTGGGGCATGTAGGGCCTTTCTAGGCAGAGTTATGGGCCGGACAAAAAGGGAAGGCAAATATGGTCATTAAAAAAAAAAATCAAATCCAAAACATGCCCGTAGAGGGGACTCTGATGAGCATACCAGACCAAGTTTGGGGCATGTAGGGCCTTTCTGGGCAGAGTTATGGGCCGGACAAAAAGGGAAGGCAAATATGGCCAAAAATATAAAAATCCAATCCAAAACACGCCCGTAGAGGGGACTCTGATGAGCAGACCAGACCAAGTTTGGGGCATGTAGGGCCTTTCTAGGCAGAGTTATGGGCCGGACAAAAAGGGAAGGCAAATATGGTCAATTTTTTTTAAATCAAATCCAAAACATGCCCGTAGAGGGGACTCTGATGAGCAGACCAGACCAAGTTTGGGGCATGTAGGGCCTTTCTAGGCAGAGTTATGGGCCGGACAAAAAGGGAAGACAAATATGGTCATTTTTTTTAAAAATCCAATCCAAAACACGCCCGTAGAGGGGACTCTGATGAGCAGACCAGACCAAGTTTGGGGCATGTAGGGCCTTTCTAGGCAGAGTTATGGGCCGGACAAAAAGGGAAGACAAATATGGTCATTTTTTTTTTAAATCCAATCCAAAACACGCCCGTAGAGGGGACTCTGATGAGCAGACCAGACCAAGTTTGGGGCATGTAGGGCCTTTCTAGGCAGAGTTATGGGCCGGACAAAAAGGGAAGTCAAATATGGTCAATTTTTTTAAAAATCAAATCCAAAACATGCCCGTAGAGGGGACTCTGATGAGCAGACCAGACCAAGTTTGGGGCATGTAGGGCCTTTCTAGGCAGAGTTATGGGCCGGACAAAAAGGGAAGACAAATATGGTTAAAAATATCAAAATCCAATCCAAAACACGCCCGTAGAGGGGACTCTGATGAGCAGACCAGACCAAGTTTGCGGCATGTAGGGCCTTTCTAGGCAGAGTTATGGGCCGGACAAAAAGGTAAGGCAAATATGGTCAATTTTTTTAAAATCAAATCCAAAACATGCCCGTAGAGGGGATTCTGATGAGCAGACCAGACCAAGTTTGGGGCATGTAGGGCCTTTCTAGGCAGAGTTATGGGCCGGACAAAAAGGGAAGGCAAATATGGTCATTTTTTTTTAAATCAAATCCAAAACATGCCCGTAGAGGGGACTCTGATGAGCAGACCAGACCAAGTTTGGGGCATGTAGGGCCTTTCTAGGCAGAGTTATGGGCCGGACAAAAAGGGAAGACAAATATGGTCATTTTTTTTAAAAATCCAATCCAAAACACGCCCGTAGAGGGGACTCTGATGAGCAGACCAGACCAAGTTTGGGGCATGTAGGGCCTTTCTAGGCAGAGTTATGGGCCGGACAAAAAGGGAAGACAAATATGGTCATTTTTTTTTAAAATCCAATCCAAAACACGCCCGTAGAGGGGACTCTGATGAGCAGACCAGACCAAGTTTGGGGCATGTAGGGCCTTTCTAGGCAGAGTTATGGGCCGGACAAAAAGGGAAGTCAAATATGGTCAATTTTTTTAAAAATCAAATCCAAAACATGCCCGTAGAGGGGACTCTGATGAGCAGACCAGACCAAGTTTGGGGCATGTAGGGCCTTTCTAGGCAGAGTTATGGGCCGGACAAAAAGGGAAGACAAATATGGTTAAAAATATCAAAATCCAATCCAAAACACGCCCGTAGAGGGGACTCTGATGAGCAGACCAGACCAAGTTTGCGGCATGTAGGGCCTTTCTAGGCAGAGTTATGGGCCGGACAAAAAGGTAAGGCAAATATGGTCAATTTTTTTAAAATCAAATCCAAAACATGCCCGTAGAGGGGATTCTGATGAGCAGACCAGACCAAGTTTGGGGCATGTAGGGCCTTTCTAGGCAGAGTTATGGGCCGGACAAAAAGGGAAGACAAATATGGTCATTTTTTTTTTTTATCCAATCCAAAACACGCCCGTACAGGGGACTCTGATGAGCAGACCAGACCAAGTTTGGGGCATGTAGGGCCTTTCTAGGCAGAGTTATGGGCCGGACAAAAAGGGAAGACAAATATGGTCATTTTTTTTTTAAATCCAATCCAAAACACGCCCGTAGAGGGGACTCTGATGAGCAGACCAGACCAAGTTTGGGGCATGTAGGGCCTTTCTAGGCAGAGTTATGGGCCGGACAAAAAGGGAAGTCAAATATGGTCAATTTTTTTAAAAATCAAATCCAAAACATGCCCGTAGAGGGGACTCTGATGAGCAGACCAGACCAAGTTTGGGGCATGTAGGGCCTTTCTAGGCAGAGTTATGGGCCGGACAAAAAGGGAAGACAAATATGGTTAAAAATATCAAAATCCAATCCAAAACACGCCCGTAGAGGGGACTCTGATGAGCAGACCAGACCAAGTTTGCGGCATGTAGGGCCTTTCTAGGCAGAGTTATGGGCCGGACAAAAAGGTAAGGCAAATATGGTCAATTTTTTTAAAATCAAATCCAAAACATGCCCGTAGAGGGGATTCTGATGAGCAGACCAGACCAAGTTTGGGGCATGTAGGGCCTTTCTAGGCAGAGTTATGGGCCGGACAAAAAGGGAAGGCAAATATGGTCATTTTTTTTTAAATCAAATCCAAAACATGCCCGTAGAGGGGACTCTGATGAGCAGACCAGACCAAGTTTGGGGCATGTAGGGCCTTTCTAGGCAGAGTTATGGGCCGGACAAAAAGGGAAGACAAATATGGTCATTTTTTTTAAAAATCCAATCCAAAACACGCCCGTAGAGGGGACTCTGATGAGCAGACCAGACCAAGTTTGGGGCATGTAGGGCCTTTCTAGGCAGAGTTATGGGCCGGACAAAAAGGGAAGACAAATATGGTCATTTTTTTTAAAAATCCAATCCAAAACACGCCCGTAGAGGGGACTCTGATGAGCAGACCAGACCAAGTTTGGGGCATGTAGGGCCTTTCTAGGCAGAGTTATGGGCCGGACAAAAAGGGAAGTCAAATATGGTCAATTTTTTTAAAAATCAAATCCAAAACATGCCCGTAGAGGGGACTCTGATGAGCAGACCAGACCAAGTTTGGGGCATGTAGGGCCTTTCTAGGCAGAGTTATGGGCCGGACAAAAAGGGAAGACAAATATGGTTAAAAATATCAAAATCCAATCCAAAACACGCCCGTAGAGGGGACTCTGATGAGCAGACCAGACCAAGTTTGGGGCATGTAGGGCCTTTCTAGGCAGAGTTATGGGCCGGACAAAAAGGGAAGACAAATATGGTCATTTTTTTTTTTTATCCAATCCAAAACACGCCCGTACAGGGGACTCTGATGAGCAGACCAGACCAAGTTTGGGGCATGTAGGGCCTTTCTAGGCAGAGTTATGGGCCGGACAAAAAGGGAAGGCAAATATGGTAAAAAATATCAAAATCCAATCCAAAACACGCCCGTAGAGGGGACTCTGATGAGCAGACCAGACCAAGTTTGGGGCATGTAGGGCCTTTCTAGGCAGAGTTATGGGCCGGACAAAAAGGGAAGACAAATATGGTCAATTTAAAAAACAAATCCAATCCAAAACACGCCCGTAGAGGGGACTCTGATGAGCAGACCAGACCAAGTTTGGGGCATGTAGGGCCTTTCTAGGCAGAGTTATGGGCCGGACAAAAAGGGAAGGCAAATATGGTAAAAAATATCAAAATCCAATCCAAAACACGCCCGTAGAGGGGACTCTGATGAGCAGACCAGACCAAGTTTGGGGCATGTAGGGCCTTTCTAGGCAGAGTTATGGGCCGGACAAAAAGGGAAGACAAATATGGTCAATTTAAAAAACAAATCCAATCCAAAACACGCCCGTAGAGGGGACTCTGATGAGCAGACCAGACCAAGTTTGGGGCATGTAGGGCCTTTCTAGGCAGAGTTATGGGCCGGACAAAAAGGGAAGACAAATGGTCAATTTTTTAAAAATCCAATGGATTTTTATGGGCCGGACAAAAAGGGAAGACAAATATGGTCATTTTTTTTAAAAATCCAATCCAAAACACGCCCGTAGAGGGGACTCTGATGAGCAGACCAGACAAAGTTTGGGGCATGTAGGGCCTTTCTAGGCAGAGTTATGGGCCGGACAAAAAGGGAAGACAAATATGGTCTTTTTTTTAAAAAATCCAATCCAAAACACGCCCGTAGAGGGGACTCTGATGAGCAGACCAGACCAAGTTTGGGGCATGTAGGGCCTTTCTAGGCAGAGTTATGGGCCGGACAAAAAGGGAAGGCAAATATGGTCATTTAAAAAAAAAATCAAATCCAAAACTTGCCCGTAGAGGGGACTCTGATGAGCAGACCAGACCAAGTTTGGGGCATGTAGGGCCTTTCTAGGCAGAGTTATGGGCCGGACAAAAAGGGAAGACAAATATGGTTAAAAATATAAAATTCCAATCCAAAACACGCCCGTAGAGGGGACTCTGATGAGCAGACCAGACCAAGTTTGGGGCATGTAGGGCCTTTCTAGGCAGAGTTATGGGCCGGACAAAAAGGGAAGACAAATATGGCCAAAAATCTCAAAATCCAATCCAAAACACGCCCGTAGATGGGACTCTGATGAGCAGACCCGACCAAGTTTGGGGCATGTAGGGCCTTTCTAGGCAGAGTTATGGGCCGGACAAAAAGGGAAGTCAAATATGGTCAATAAAAAAAAAAAATCCAATCCAAAACACGCCCGTAGAGGGGACTCTGATGAGCAGACCAGACCAAGTTTGGGGCATGTAGGGCCTTTCTAGGCAGAGTTATGGGCCGGACAAAAAGGGAAGACAAATATGGTCAATTTAAAAAACAAATCCAATCCAAAACACGCCCGTAGAGGGGACTCTGATGAGCAGACCAGACCAAGTTTGGGGCATGTAGGGCCTTTCTAGGCAGAGTTATGGGCCGGACAAAAAGGGAAGGCAAATATGGTCAATTTTTTTAAAAATCAAATCCAAAACATGCCCGTAGAGGGGACTCTGATGAGCAGACCAGACCAAGTTTGGGGCATGTAGGGCCTTTCTAGGCAGAGTTATGGGCCGGACAAAAAGGGAAGGCAAATATGGTAAAAAATATCAAAATCCAATCCAAAACACGCCCGTAGAGGGGACTCTGATGAGCAGACCAGACCAAGTTTGGGGCATGTAGGGCCTTTCTAGGCAGAGTTATGGGCCGGACAAAAAGGGAAGACAAATATGGTTAAAAATATCAAAATCCAATCCAAAACACGCCCGTAGAGGGGACTCTGATGAGCAGACCAGACCAAGTTTGGGGCATGTAGGGCCTTTCTAGGCAGAGTTATGGGCCGGACAAAAAGGTAAGGCAAATATGGTCAATTTCTTTTAAATCAAATCCGTAGAGGGGACTCTGATGAGCAGACCAGACCAAGTTTGGGGCATGTAGGGCCTTTCTAGGCAGAGTTATGGGCCGGACAAAAAGGGAAGTCAAATATGGTCAATAAAAAAAAAAATCCATTCCAAAACATGCCCGAAGAGGGGACTCTGATGAGCAGACCAGACCAAGTTTGGGGCATGTGGGCCTTTCTAGGCAGAGTTATGGGCCGGACAAAAAGGGAAGACAAATATGGCCAAAAATCTCAAAATCCAATCCAAAACACGCCCGTAGATGGGACTCTGATGAGCAGACCCGACCAAGTTTGGGGCATGTAGGGCCTTTCTAGGCAGAGTTATGGGCCGGACAAAAAGGGAAGTCAAATATGGTCAATAAAAAAAAAAAATCCTATCCAAAACACGCCCGTAGAGGGGACTCTGATGAGCAGACAAGACCAAGTTTGGGGCATGTAGGGCCTTTCTAGGCAGAGTTATGGGCCGGACAAAAAGGGAAGACAAATATGGCCAAAAATCTCAAATCCAATCCAAAACACGCCCGTAGAGGGGACTCTGATGAGCAGACCAGACCAAGTTTGGGGCATGTAGGGCCTTTCTAGGCAGAGTTATGGGCCGGACAAAAAGGGAAGACAAATATGGTAAATTTTTTAAAAATCCAATCCAAAACACGCCCGTAGAGGGGACTCTGATGAGCAGACCAGACCAAGTTTGGGGCATGTAGGGCCTTTCTAGGCAGAGTTATGGGCCGGACAAAAAGGGAAGACAAATATGGTCAATTTAAAAAACAAATCCAATCCAAAACACGCCCATAGAGGGGACTCTGATGAGCAGACCAGACCAAGTTTGGGGCATGTAGGGCCTTTCTAGGCAGAGTTATGGGCCGGACAAAAAGGGAAGACAAATATGGCCAAAAATCTCAAAATCCAATCCAAAACACGCCCGTAGAGGGGACTCTGATGAGCAGACCAGACCAAGTTTGGGGCATGTAGGGCCTTTCTAGGCAGAGTTATGGGCCGGACAAAAAGGGAAGACAAATATGGTAAATTTTTTAAAAATCCAATCCAAAACACGCCCGTAGAGGGGACTCTGATGAGCAGACCAGACCAAGTTTGGGGCATGTAGGGCCTTTCTAGGCAGAGTTATGGGCCGGACAAAAAGGGAAGACAAATATGGTCAATTTAAAAAACAAATCCAATCCAAAACACGCCCATAGAGGGGACTCTGATGAGCAGACCAGACCAAGTTTGGGGCATGTAGGGCCTTTCTAGGCAGAGTTATGGGCCGGACAAAAAGGGAAGACAAATATGGCCAAAAATCTCAAAATCCAATCCAAAACACGCACGTAGAGGGGACTCTGATGAGCAGATCAGACCAAGTTTGGGGCATGTAGGGCCTTTCTAGGCAGAGTTATGGGCCGGACAAAAAGGTAAGCCAAATATGGTAAAAAAATAAATAAATCAAATCCAAAACATGGAGCAGACCAGACCAAGTTTGGGGAATGTAGGGCCTTTCTAGGCAGAGTTATGGGCCGGACAAAAAGGGAAGACAAATATGGCCAAAAATATAAAAATCCAATCCAAAACACGCCCGTAGAGGGGACTCTGATGAGCAGACCAGACCAAGTTTGGGGCATGTAGGGCCTTTCTAGGCAGAGTTATGGGCCGGACAAAAAGGGAAGGCAAATATGGTAAATTTTTTAAAAAATCAAATCCAAAACATGCCCGTAGAGGGGACTCTGATGAGCAGACCAGACCAAGTTTGGGGCATGTAGGGCCTTTCTAGGCAGAGTTATGGGCCGGACAAAAAGGGAAGACAAATATGGTAAATTTTTTAAAAATCCAATCCAAAACACGCCCGTAGAGGGGACTCTGATGAGCAGACCAGACCAAGTTTGGGGCATGTAGGGCCTTTCTAGGCAGAGTTATGGGCCGGACAAAAAGGGAAGACAAATATGGTCAATTTAAAAAACAAATCCAATCCAAAACACGCCCATAGAGGGGACTCTGATGAGCAGACCAGACCAAGTTTGGGGCATGTAGGGCCTTTCTAGGCAGAGTTATGGGCCGGACAAAAAGGGAAGACAAATATGGCCAAAAATCTCAAAATCCAATCCAAAACACGCACGTAGAGGGGACTCTGATGATCAGATCAGACCAAGTTTGGGGCATGTAGGGCCTTTCTAGGCAGAGTTATGGGCCGGACAAAAAGGTAAGCCAAATATGGTAAAAAAATAAATAAATCAAATCCAAAACATGGAGCAGACCAGACCAAGTTTGGGGAATGTAGGGCCTTTCTAGGCAGAGTTATGGGCCGGACAAAAAGGGAAGACAAATATGGCCAAAAATCTCAAAATCCAATCCAAAACACGCCCGTAGATGGGACTCTGATGAGCAGACCCGACCAAGTTTGGGGCATGTAGGGCCTTTCTAGGCAGAGTTATGGGCCGGACAAAAAGGGAAGTCAAATATGGTCAATAAAAAAAAAAATCCAATCCAAAACACGCCCGTAGAGGGGACTCTGATGAGCAGACCAGACCAAGTTTGGGGCATGTAGGGCCTTTCTAGGCAGAGTTATGGGCCGGACAAAAAGGGAAGACAAATATGGTCAATTTAAAAAATCAAATCCAATCCAAAACACGCCCGTAGAGGGGACTCTGATGAGCAGACCAGACCAAGTTTGGGGCATGTAGGGCCTTTCTAGGCAGAGTTATGGGCCGGACAAAAAGGGAAGACAAATATGGCCGAAAATCTCAAAATCCATTCCAAAACACGCCCGTAGAGGGGACTCTGATGAGCAGACCAGACCAAGTTTGGGGCATGTAGGGCCTTTCTAGGCAGAGTTATGGGCCGGACAAAAAGGGAAGACAAATATGGTTAAAAATATCAAAATCCAATCCAAAACACGCCCGTAGAGGGGACTCTGATGAGCAGACCAGACCAAGTTTGGGGCATGTAGGGCCTTTCTAGGCAGAGTTATGGGCCGGACAAAAAGGTAAGGCAAATATGGTCAATTTCTTTTAAATCAAATCCAAAACATGCCCGTAGAGGGGACTCTGATGAGCAGACCAGACCAAGTTTGGGGCATGTAGGGCCTTTCTAGGCAGAGTTATGGGCCGGACAAAAAGGGAAGACAAATATGGCCAAAAATCTCAAAATCCAATCCAAAACATGCCCGTAGAGGGGACTCTGATGAGCAGACCAGACCAAGTTTGGGGCATGTAGGGCCTTTCTAGGCAGAGTTATGGGCCGGACAAAAAGGGAAGACAAATATGGCCAAAAATCTCAAAATCCAATCCAAAACACGCCCGTAGAGGGGACTCTGATGAGCAGACCAGACCAAGTTTGGGGCATGTAGGGCCTTTCTAGGCAGAGTTATGGGCCGGACAAAAAGGGAAGTCAAATATGGTCAATTTTTTTAAAAATCAAATCCAAAACATGCCCGTAGAGGGGACTCTGATGAGCAGACCAGACCAAGTTTGGGGCATGTAGGGCCTTTCTAGGCAGAGTTATGGGCCGGACAAAAAGGGAAGACAAATATGGTTAAAAATATCAAAATCCAATCCAAAACACGCCCGTAGAGGGGACTCTGATGAGCAGACCAGACCAAGTTTGCGGCATGTAGGGCCTTTCTAGGCAGAGTTATGGGCCGGACAAAAAGGGAAGACAAATATGGTAATTTTTTTTAAAATCCAATCCAAAACACGCCCGTAGAGGGGACTCTGATGAGCAGACCAGACCAAGTTTGGGGCATGTAGGGCCTTTCTAGGCAGAGTTATGGGCCGGACAAAAAGGGAAGGCAAATATGGTAAAAAATATCAAAATCCAATCCAAAACACGCCCGTAGAGGGGACTCTGATGAGCAGACCAGACCAAGTTTGGGGCATGTAGGGCCTTTCTAGGCAGAGTTATGGGCCGGACAAAAAGGGAAGACAAATATGGTTAAAAATATCAAAATCCAATCCAAAACACGCCCGTAGAGGGGACTCTGATGAGCAGACCAGACCAAGTTTGGGGCATGTAGGGCCTTTCTAGGCAGAGTTATGGGCCGGACAAAAAGGTAAGGCAAATATGGTCAATTTCTTTTAAATCAAATCCAAAACATGCCCGTAGAGGGGACTCTGATGAGCAGACCAGACCAAGTTTGGGGCATGTAGGGCCTTTCTAGGCAGAGTTATGGGCCGGACAAAAAGGGAAGACAAATATGGCCAAAAATCTCAAAATCCAATCCAAAACATGCCCGTAGAGGGGACTCTGATGAGCAGACCAGACCAAGTTTGGGGCATGTAGGGCCTTTCTAGGCAGAGTTATGGGCCGGACAAAAAGGGAAGGCAAATATGGTCAATTTTTAAAAAAATCAAATCCAAAACATGCCCGTAGAGGGGACTCTGATGAGCAGACCAGACCAAGTTTGGGGCATGTAGGGCCTTTCTAGGCAGAGTTATGGGCCGGACAAAAAGGGAAGGCAAATATGGTCAATTTAAAAAACAAATCCAATCCAAAACACGCCCGTAGAGGGGACTCTGATGAGCAGACCAGACCAAGTTTGGGGCATGTAGGGCCTTTCTAGGCAGAGTTATGGGCCGGACAAAAAGGGAAGACAAATATGGCCAAAAATCTCAAAATCCAATCCAAAACACGCCCGTAGATGGGACTCTGATGAGCAGACCCGACCAAGTTTGGGGCATGTAGGGCCTTTCTAGGCAGAGTTATGGGCCGGACAAAAAGGGAAGTCAAATATGGTCAATAAAAAAAAAAAATCCAATCCAAAACACGCCCGTAGAGGGGACTCTGATGAGCAGACCAGACCAAGTTTGGGGCATGTAGGGCCTTTCTAGGCAGAGTTATGGGCCGGACAAAAAGGGAAGTCAAATATGGTCAATAAAAAAAAAAAATCCAATCCAAAACACGCCCGTAGAGGGGACTCTGATGAGCAGACCAGACCAAGTTTGGGGCATGTAGGGCCTTTCTAGGCAGAGTTATGGGCCGGACAAAAAGGGAAGGCAAATATGGTAAAAAATATCAAAATCCAATCCAAAACACGCCCGTAGAGGGGACTCTGATGAGCAGACCAGACCAAGTTTGGGGCATGTAGGGCCTTTCTAGGCAGAGTTATGGGCCGGACAAAAAGGGAAGACAAATATGGTTAAAAATCTCAAAATCCAATCCAAAACACGCCCGTAGAGGGGACTCTGATGAGCAGACCAGACCAAGTTTGGGGCATGTAGGGCCTTTCTAGGCAGAGTTATGGGCCGGACAAAAAGGGAAGTCAAATATGGTCAATAAAAAAAAAAAAATCCATTCCAAAACACGCCCGTAGAGGGGACTCTGATGAGCAGACCAGACCAAGTTTGGGGCATGTAGGGCCTTTCTAGGCAGAGTTATGGGCCGGACAAAAAGGGAAGACAAATATGGCCAAAAATCTCAAAATCCAATCCAAAACACGCCCGTAGATGGGACTCTGATGAGCAGACCCGACCAAGTTTGG
The DNA here is from genome assembly GCF_963692335.1 of Osmerus eperlanus. Taxonomy (NCBI): domain Eukaryota; kingdom Metazoa; phylum Chordata; class Actinopteri; order Osmeriformes; family Osmeridae; genus Osmerus; species Osmerus eperlanus. The sequence continues at coordinate 27,320,479 of NC_085018.1, forward strand.
GGCATGTAGGGCCTTTCTAGGCAGAGTTATGGGCCGGACAAAAAGGGAAGTCAAATATGGTCAATAAAAAAAAAAAATCCAATCCAAAACACGCCCGTAGAGGGGACTCTGATGAGCAGACCAGACCAAGTTTGGGGCATGTAGGGCCTTTCTAGGCAGAGTTATGGGCCGGACAAAAAGGGAAGACAAATATGGCCAAAAATCTCAAAATCCAATCCAAAACACGCCCGTAGAGGGGACTCTGATGAGCAGACCTGACCAAGTTTGGGGCATGTAGGGCCTTTCTAGGCAGAGTTATGGGCCGGACAAAAAGGGAAGACAAATATGGCCAAAAATCTCAAAATCCAATCCAAAACACGCCCGTAGATGGGACTCTGATGAGCAGACCAGACCAAGTTTGGGGCATGTAGGGCCTTTCTAGGCAGAGTTATGGGCCGGACAAAAAGGGAAGGCAAATATGGTCAATTTAAAAAAAAATCAAATCCAAAACATGCCCGTAGAGGGGACTCTGATGAGCAGACCAGACCAAGTTTGGGGCATGTAGGGCCTTTCTAGGCAGAGTTATGGGCCGGACAAAAAGGGAAGGCAAATATGGTAAAAAATATCAAAATCCAATCCAAAACACGCCCGTAGAGGGGACTCTGATGAGCAGACCAGACCAAGTTTGGGGCATGTAGGGCCTTTCTAGGCAGAGTTATGGGCCGGACAAAAAGGGAAGACAAATATGGTTAAAAATATCAAAATCCAATCCAAAACACGCCCGTAGAGGGGACTCTGATGAGCAGACCAGACCAAGTTTGGGGCATGTAGGGCCTTTCTAGGCAGAGTTATGGGCCGGACAAAAAGGTAAGGCAAATATGGTCAATTTCTTTTAAATCAAATCCAAAACATGCCCGTAGAGGGGACTCTGATGAGCAGACCAGACCAAGTTTGGGGCATGTAGGGCCTTTCTAGGCAGAGTTATGGGCCGGACAAAAAGGTAAGACAAATATGGCCAAAAATCTCAAAATCCAATCCAAAACACGCCCGTAGAGGGGACTCTGATGAGCAGACCAGACCAAGTTTGGGGCATGTAGGGCCTTTCTAGGCAGAGTTATGGGCCGGACAAAAAGGTAAGGCAAATATGGTCAATTTCTTTTAAATCAAATCCAAAACATGCCCGTAGAGGGGACTCTGATGAGCAGACCAGACCAAGTTTGGGGCATGTAGGGCCTTTCTAGGCAGAGTTATGGGCCGGACAAAAAGGGAAGGCAAATATGGTAAAAAATATCAAAATCCAATCCAAAACACGCCCGTAGAGGGGACTCTGATGAGCAGACCAGACCAAGTTTGGGGCATGTAGGGCCTTTCTAGGCAGAGTTATGGGCCGGACAAAAAGGGAAGACAAATATGGTCAATTTAAAAAATCAAATCCAATCCAAAACACGCCCGTAGAGGGGACTCTGATGAGCAGACCAGACCAAGTTTGGGGCATGTAGGGCCTTTCTAGGCAGAGTTATGGGCCGGACAAAAAGGGAAGGCAAATATGGTTAAAAATATCAAAATCCAATCCAAAACACGCCCGTAGAGGGGACTCTGATGAGCAGACCAGACCAAGTTTGGGGCATGTAGGGCCTTTCTAGGCAGAGTTATGGGCCGGACAAAAAGGGAAGACAAATATGGTTAAAAATATCAAAATCCAATCCAAAACACGCCCGTAGAGGGGACTCTGATGAGCAGACCAGACCAAGTTTGGGGCATGTAGGGCCTTTCTAGGCAGAGTTATGGGCCGGACAAAAAGGTAAGGCAAATATGGTAAAAAATATCAAAATCCAATCCAAAACACGCCCGTAGAGGGGACTCTGATGAGCAGACCAGACCAAGTTTGGGGCATGTAGGGCCTTTCTAGGCAGAGTTATGGGCCGGACAAAAAGGGAAGACAAATATGGTTAAAAATATCAAAATCCAATCCAAAACACGCCCGTAGAGGGGACTCTGATGAGCAGACCAGACCAAGTTTGGGGCATATAGGGCCTTTCTAGGCAGAGTTATGGGCCGGACAAAAAGGGAAGACAAATATGGTCAATTTAAAAAACAAATCCAATCCAAAACACGCCCGTAGAGGGGACTCTGATGAGCAGACCAGACCAAGTTTGGGGCATGTAGGGCCTTTCTAGGCAGAGTTATGGGCCGGACAAAAAGGGAAGGCAAATATGGTCAATTTTTTTAAAAATCAAATCCAAAGCATGCCCGTAGAGGGGACTCTGATGAGCAGACCAGACCAAGTTTGGGGCATGTAGGGCCTTTCTAGGCAGAGTTATGGGCCGGACAAAAAGGGAAGGCAAATATGGTAAAAAAATATCAAAATCCAATCCAAAACACGCCCGTAGAGGGGACTCTGATGAGCAGACCAGACCAAGTTTGGGGCATGTAGGGCCTTTCTAGGCAGAGTTATGGGCCGGACAAAAAGGTAAGGCAAATATGGTCAATTTCTTTTAAATCAAATCCAAAACATGCCCGTAGAGGGGACTCTGATGAGCAGACCAGACCAAGTTTGGGGCATGTAGGGCCTTTCTAGGCAGAGTTATGGGCCGGACAAAAAGGGAAGACAAATATGGCCAAAAATCTCAAAATCCAATCCAAAACACGCCCGTAGAGGGGACTCTGATGAGCAGACCAGACCAAGTTTGGGGCATGTAGGGCCTTTCTAGGCAGAGTTATGGGCCGGACAAAAAGGGAAGGCAAATATGGTCAATTTAAAAAAAAATCAAATCCAAAACATGCCCGTAGAGGGGACTCTGATGAGCAGACCAGACCAAGTTTGGGGCATGTAGGGCCTTTCTAGGCAGAGTTATGGGCCGGACAAAAAGGGAAGGCAAATATGGTAAAAAATATCAAAATCCAATCCAAAACACGCCCGTAGAGGGGACTCTGATGAGCAGACCAGACCAAGTTTGGGGCATGTAGGGCCTTTCTAGGCAGAGTTATGGGCCGGACAAAAAGGGAAGACAAATATGGTTAAAAATATCAAAATCCAATCCAAAACACGCCCGTAGAGGGGACTCTGATGAGCAGACCAGACCAAGTTTGGGGCATGTAGGGCCTTTCTAGGCAGAGTTATGGGCCGGACAAAAAGGGAAGGCAAATATGGTCAATTTTTAAAAAAATCAAATCCAAAGCATGCCCGTAGAGGGGACTCTGATGAGCAGACCAGACCAAGTTTGGGGCATGTAGGGCCTTTCTAGGCAGAGTTATGGGCCGGACAAAAAGGGAAGGCAAATATGGTAAAAAATATCAAAATTCAATCCAAAACACGCCCGTAGAGGGGACTCTGATGAGCAGACCAGACCAAGTTTGGGGCATGTAGGGCCTTTCTAGGCAGAGTTATGGGCCGGACAAAAAGGGAAGACAAATATGGTTAAAAATATCAAAATCCAATCCAAAACACGCCCGTAGAGGGGACTCTGATGAGCAGACCAGACCAAGTTTGGGGCATGTAGGGCCTTTCTAGGCAGAGTTATGGGCCGGACAAAAAGGGAAGACAAATATGGTCAATTTAAAAAACAAATCCAATCCAAAACACGCCCGTAGAGGGGACTCTGATGAGCAGACCAGACCAAGTTTGGGGCATGTAGGGCCTTTCTAGGCAGAGTTATGGGCCGGACAAAAAGGGAAGGCAAATATGGTCAATTTTTTTAAAAATCAAATCCAAAGCATGCCCGTAGAGGGGACTCTGATGAGCAGACCAGACCAAGTTTGGGGCATGTAGGGCCTTTCTAGGCAGAGTTATGGGCCGGACAAAAAGGGAAGGCAAATATGGTAAAAAAATATCAAAATCCAATCCAAAACACGCCCGTAGAGGGGACTCTGATGAGCAGACCAGACCAAGTTTGGGGCATGTAGGGCCTTTCTAGGCAGAGTTATGGGCCGGACAAAAAGGGAAGGCAAATATGGTAAAAAATATCAAAATCCAATCCAAAACACGCCCGTAGAGGGGACTCTGATGAGCAGACCAGACCAAGTTTGGGGCATGTAGGGCCTTTCTAGGCAGAGTTATGGGCCGGACAAAAAGGGAAGACAAATATGGTTAAAAATATCAAAATCCAATCCAAAACACGCCCGTAGAGGGGACTCTGATGAGCAGACCAGACCAAGTTTGGGGCATATAGGGCCTTTCTAGGCAGAGTTATGGGCCGGACAAAAAGGGAAGACAAATATGGTCAATTTAAAAAACAAATCCAATCCAAAACACGCCCGTAGAGGGGACTCTGATGAGCAGACCAGACCAAGTTTGGGGCATGTAGGGCCTTTCTAGGCAGAGTTATGGGCCGGACAAAAAGGGAAGGCAAATATGGTCAATTTTTTAAAAATCAAATCCAAAGCATGCCCGTAGAGGGGACTCTGATGAGCAGACCAGACCAAGTTTGGGGCATGTAGGGCCTTTCTAGGCAGAGTTATGGGCCGGACAAAAAGGGAAGGCAAATATGGTAAAAAAATATCAAAATCCAATCCAAAACACGCCCGTAGAGGGGACTCTGATGAGCAGACCAGACCAAGTTTGGGGCATGTAGGGCCTTTCTAGGCAGAGTTATGGGCCGGACAAAAAGGGAAGGCAAATATGGTAAAAAATATCAAAATCCAATCCAAAACACGCCCGTAGAGGGGACTCTGATGAGCAGACCAGACCAAGTTTGGGGCATGTAGGGCCTTTCTAGGCAGAGTTATGGGCCGGACAAAAAGGGAAGACAAATATGGTTAAAAATATCAAAATCCAATCCAAAACACGCCCGTAGAGGGGACTCTGATGAGCAGACCAGACCAAGTTTGGGGCATGTAGGGCCTTTCTAGGCAGAGTTATGGGCCGGACAAAAAGGGAAGGCAAATATGGTCAATTTTAAAAAAATCAAATCCAAAGCATGCCCGTAGAGGGGACTCTGATGAGCAGACCAGACCAAGTTTGGGGCATGTAGGGCCTTTCTAGGCAGAGTTATGGGCCGGACAAAAAGGGAAGGCAAATATGGTAAAAAATATCAAAATCCAATCCAAAACACGCCCGTAGAGGGGACTCTGATGAGCAGACCAGACCAAGTTTGGGGCATGTAGGGCCTTTCTAGGCAGAGTTATGGGCCGGACAAAAAGGGAAGACAAATATGGTTAAAAATATCAAAATCCAATCCAAAACACGCCCGTAGAGGGGACTCTGATGAGCAGACCAGACCAAGTTTGGGGCATGTAGGGCCTTTCTAGGCAGAGTTATGGGCCGGACAAAAAGGGAAGACAAATATGGTCAATTTAAAAAACAAATCCAATCCAAAACACGCCCGTAGAGGGGACTCTGATGAGCAGACCAGACCAAGTTTGGGGCATGTAGGGCCTTTCTAGGCAGAGTTATGGGCCGGACAAAAAGGGAAGGCAAATATGGTCAATTTTTTTAAAAATCAAATCCAAAGCATGCCCGTAGAGGGGACTCTGATGAGCAGACCAGACCAAGTTTGGGGCATGTAGGGCCTTTCTAGGCAGAGTTATGGGCCGGACAAAAAGGGAAGGCAAATATGGTAAAAAAATATCAAAATCCAATCCAAAACACGCCCGTAGAGGGGACTCTGATGAGCAGACCAGACCAAGTTTGGGGCATGTAGGGCCTTTCTAGGCAGAGTTATGGGCCGGACAAAAAGGGAAGGCAAATATGGTAAAAAATATCAAAATCCAATCCAAAACACGCCCGTAGAGGGGACTCTGATGAGCAGACCAGACCAAGTTTGGGGCATGTAGGGCCTTTCTAGGCAGAGTTATGGGCCGGACAAAAAGGGAAGACAAATATGGTTAAAAATATCAAAATCCAATCCAAAACACGCCCGTAGAGGGGACTCTGATGAGCAGACCAGACCAAGTTTGGGGCATATAGGGCCTTTCTAGGCAGAGTTATGGGCCGGACAAAAAGGGAAGACAAATATGGTCAATTTAAAAAACAAATCCAATCCAAAACACGCCCGTAGAGGGGACTCTGATGAGCAGACCAGACCAAGTTTGGGGCATGTAGGGCCTTTCTAGGCAGAGTTATGGGCCGGACAAAAAGGGAAGGCAAATATGGTCAATTTTTTTAAAAATCAAATCCAAAGCATGCCCGTAGAGGGGACTCTGATGAGCAGACCAGACCAAGTTTGGGGCATGTAGGGCCTTTCTAGGCAGAGTTATGGGCCGGACAAAAAGGGAAGGCAAATATGGTAAAAAAATATCAAAATCCAATCCAAAACACGCCCGTAGAGGGGACTCTGATGAGCAGACCAGACCAAGTTTGGGGCATGTAGGGCCTTTCTAGGCAGAGTTATGGGCCGGACAAAAAGGGAAGGCAAATATGGTAAAAAATATCAAAATCCAATCCAAAACACGCCCGTAGAGGGGACTCTGATGAGCAGACCAGACCAAGTTTGGGGCATGTAGGGCCTTTCTAGGCAGAGTTATGGGCCGGACAAAAAGGGAAGACAAATATGGTTAAAAATATCAAAATCCAATCCAAAACACGCCCGTAGAGGGGACTCTGATGAGCAGACCAGACCAAGTTTGGGGCATATAGGGCCTTTCTAGGCAGAGTTATGGGCCGGACAAAAAGGGAAGACAAATATGGTCAATTTAAAAAACAAATCCAAAACATGCCCGTAGAGGGGACTCTGATGAGCAGACCAGACCAAGTTTGGGGCATGTAGGGCCTTTCTAGGCAGAGTTATGGGCCGGACAAAAAGGGAAGACAAATATGGTCAATTTAAAAAATCAAATCCAATCCAAAACACGCCCGTAGAGGGGACTCTGATGAGCAGACCAGACCAAGTTTGGGGCATGTAGGGCCTTTCTAGGCAGAGTTATGGGCCGGACAAAAAGGGAAGGCAAATATGGTAAAAAATATCAAAATCCAATCCAAAACACGCCTGTAGAGGGGACTCTGATGAGCAGACCAGACCAAGTTTGGGGCATGTAGGGCCTTTCTAGGCAGAGTTATGGGCCGGACAAAAAGGGAAGACAAATATGGTTAAAAATATCAAAATCCAATCCAAAACACGCCCGTAGAGGGGACTCTGATGAGCAGACCAGACCAAGTTTGGGGCATGTAGGGCCTTTCTAGGCAGAGTTATGGGCCGGACAAAAAGGGAAGGCAAATATGGTCAATTTTTAAAAAAATCAAATCCAAAGCATGCCCGTAGAGGGGACTCTGATGAGCAGACCAGACCAAGTTTGGGGCATGTAGGGCCTTTCTAGGCAGAGTTATGGGCCGGACAAAAAGGGAAGGCAAATATGGTAAAAAATATCAAAATCCAATCCAAAACACGCCCGTAGAGGGGACTCTGATGAGCAGACCAGACCAAGTTTGGGGCATGTAGGGCCTTTCTAGGCAGAGTTATGGGCCGGACAAAAAGGGAAGACAAATATGGTTAAAAATATCAAAATCCAATCCAAAACACGCCCGTAGAGGGGACTCTGATGAGCAGACCAGACCAAGTTTGGGGCATGTAGGGCCTTTCTAGGCAGAGTTATGGGCCGGACAAAAAGGGAAGACAAATATGGTCAATTTAAAAAACAAATCCAATCCAAAACACGCCCGTAGAGGGGACTCTGATGAGCAGACCAGACCAAGTTTGGGGCATGTAGGGCCTTTCTAGGCAGAGTTATGGGCCGGACAAAAAGGGAAGGCAAATATGGTCAATTTTTTTATAAATCAAATCCAAAGCATGCCCGTAGAGGGGACTCTGATGAGCAGACCAGACCAAGTTTGGGGCATGTAGGGCCTTTCTAGGCAGAGTTATGGGCCGGACAAAAAGGGAAGGCAAATATGGTAAAAAAATATCAAAATCCAATCCAAAACACGCCCGTAGAGGGGACTCTGATGAGCAGACCAGACCAAGTTTGGGGCATGTAGGGCCTTTCTAGGCAGAGTTATGGGCCGGACAAAAAGGGAAGACAAATATGGTTAAAAATATCAAAATCCAATCCAAAACACGCCCGTAGAGGGGACTCTGATGAGCAGACCAGACCAAGTTTGGGGCATGTAGGGCCTTTCTAGGCAGAGTTATGGGCCGGACAAAAAGGTAAGGCAAATATGGTCAATTTCTTTTAAATCAAATCCAAAACATGCCCGTAGAGGGGACTCTGATGAGCAGACCAGACCAAGTTTGGGGCATGTAGGGCCTTTCTAGGCAGAGTTATGGGCCGGACAAAAAGGGAAGACAAATATGGCCAAAAATCTCAAAATCCAATCCAAAACACGCCCGTAGAGGGGACTCTGATGAGCAGACCAGACCAAGTTTGGGGCATGTAGGGCCTTTCTAGGCAGAGTTATGGGCCGGACAAAAAGGGAAGACAAATATGGCCAAAAATCTCAAAATCCAATCCAAAACACGCCCGTAGATGGGACTCTGATGAGCAGACCAGACCAAGTTTGGGGCATGTAGGGCCTTTCTAGGCAGAGTTATGGGCCGGACAAAAAGGGAAGGCAAATATGGTCAATTTAAAAAAAAATCAAATCCAAAACATGCCCGTAGAGGGGACTCTGATGAGCAGACCAGACCAAGTTTGGGGCATGTAGGGCCTTTCTAGGCAGAGTTATGGGCCGGACAAAAAGGGAAGACAAATATGGTTAAAAATATCAAAATCCAATCCAAAACACGCCCGTAGAGGGGACTCTGATGAGCAGACCAGACCAAGTTTGGGGCATGTAGGGCCTTTCTAGGCAGAGTTATGGGCCGGACAAAAAGGTAAGGCAAATATGGTCAATTTCTTTTAAATCAAATCCAAAACATGCCCGTAGAGGGGACTCTGATGAGCAGACCAGACCAAGTTTGGGGCATGTAGGGCCTTTCTAGGCAGAGTTATGGGCCGGACAAAAAGGGAAGACAAATATGGCCAAAAATCTCAAAATCCAATCCAAAACACGCCCGTAGAGGGGACTCTGATGAGCAGACCAGACCAAGTTTGGGGCATGTAGGGCCTTTCTAGGCAGAGTTATGGGCCGGACAAAAAGGGAAGACAAATATGGCCAAAAATCTCAAAATCCAATCCAAAACACGCCCGTAGATGGGACTCTGATGAGCAGACCAGACCAAGTTTGGGGCATGTAGGGCCTTTCTAGGCAGAGTTATGGGCCGGACAAAAAGGGAAGGCAAATATGGTCAATTTAAAAAAAAATCAAATCCAAAACATGCCCGTAGAGGGGACTCTGATGAGCAGACCAGACCAAGTTTGGGGCATGTAGGGCCTTTCTAGGCAGAGTTATGGGCCGGACAAAAAGGGAAGGCAAATATGGTAAAAAATATCAAAATCCAATCCAAAACACGCCCGTAGAGGGGACTCTGATGAGCAGACCAGACCAAGTTTGGGGCATGTAGGGCCTTTCTAGGCAGAGTTATGGGCCGGACAAAAAGGGAAGACAAATATGGTTAAAAATATCAAAATCCAATCCAAAACACGCCCGTAGAGGGGACTCTGATGAGCAGACCAGACCAAGTTTGGGGCATGTAGGGCCTTTCTAGGCAGAGTTATGGGCCGGACAAAAAGGTAAGGCAAATATGGTCAATTTCTTTTAAATCAAATCCAAAACATGCCCGTAGAGGGGACTCTGATGAGCAGACCAGACCAAGTTTGGGGCATGTAGGGCCTTTCTAGGCAGAGTTATGGGCCGGACAAAAAGGGAAGGCAAATATGGTAAAAAATATCAAAATCCAATCCAAAACACGCCCGTAGAGGGGACTCTGATGAGCAGACCAGACCAAGTTTGGGGCATGTAGGGCCTTTCTAGGCAGAGTTATGGGCCGGACAAAAAGGGAAGACAAATATGGTCAATTTAAAAAATCAAATCCAATCCAAAACACGCCCGTAGAGGGGACTCTGATGAGCAGACCAGACCAAGTTTGGGGCATGTAGGGCCTTTCTAGGCAGAGTTATGGGCCGGACAAAAAGGGAAGGCAAATATGGTAAAAAAATATCAAAATCCAATCCAAAACACGCCCGTAGAGGGGACTCTGATGAGCAGACCAGACCAAGTTTGGGGCATGTAGGGCCTTTCTAGGCAGAGTTATGGGCCGGACAAAAAGGGAAGACAAATATGGTTAAAAATATCAAAATCCAATCCAAAACACGCCCGTAGAGGGGACTCTGATGAGCAGACCAGACCAAGTTTGGGGCATGTAGGGCCTTTCTAGGCAGAGTTATGGGCCGGACAAAAAGGGAAGGCAAATATGGTCAATTTTTAAAAAAATCAAATCCAAAGCATGCCCGTAGAGGGGACTCTGATGAGCAGACCAGACCAAGTTTGGGGCATGTAGGGCCTTTCTAGGCAGAGTTATGGGCCGGACAAAAAGGGAAGGCAAATATGGTAAAAAATATCAAAATCCAATCCAAAACACGCCCGTAGAGGGGACTCTGATGAGCAGACCAGACCAAGTTTGGGGCATGTAGGGCCTTTCTAGGCAGAGTTATGGGCCGGACAAAAAGGGAAGACAAATATGGTTAAAAATATCAAAATCCAATCCAAAACACGCCCGTAGAGGGGACTCTGATGAGCAGACCAGACCAAGTTTGGGGCATGTAGGGCCTTTCTAGGCAGAGTTATGGGCCGGACAAAAAGGGAAGGCAAATATGGTCAATTTTTTTAAAAATCAAATCCAAAGCATGCCCGTAGAGGGGACTCTGATGAGCAGACCAGACCAAGTTTGGGGCATGTAGGGCCTTTCTAGGCAGAGTTATGGGCCGGACAAAAAGGGAAGGCAAATATGGTAAAAAATATCAAAATCCAATCCAAAACACGCCCGTAGAGGGGACTCTGATGAGCAGACCAGACCAAGTTTGGGGCATGTAGGGCCTTTCTAGGCAGAGTTATGGGCCAGACAAAAAGGGAAGACAAATATGGTCAAAAATCTTAAAATCCAATCCAAAACATACCTGTAGAGGGAACTCTGATGAGCAGACCAGACCAAGTTTGGGGCATGTAGGGCCTTTCTAGGCAGAGTTATGGGCCGGACAAAAAGGGAAGACAAATATGGTCAAAAATCTTAAAATCCAATCCAAAACATGCCCGTAGAGGGATCTCTGATGAGCAGACCAGACCAAGTTTGGGCCATGTAGGGCCTTTCTAGGCAGAGTTATGGGCCAGACAAAAAGGAAGACAAATATGGTCAAAAATCTTAAAATCCAATCCAAAACATACCTGTAAAGGGGACTCTGATGAGCAGACCAGACCAAGTTTGGGGCATGTAGGGCCTTTCTAGGCAGAGTTATGGGCCGGACAAAAAGGGAAGACAAATATGGTCAAAAATCTTAAAATCCAATCCAAAACATACCTGTAAAGGGGACTCTGATGAGCAGACCAGACCAAGTTTGGGGCATGTAGGGCCTTTCTAGGCAGAGTTATGGGCCGGACAAAAAGGGAAGACAAATATGGTCAAAAATCTTAAAATCCAATCCAAAACATACCTGTAAAGGGGACTCTGATGAGCAGACCAGACCAAGTTTGGGGCATGTAGGGCCTTTCTAGGCAGAGTTATGGGCCGGACAAAAAGGGAAGACAAATATAGTCATAAAAAAAAAAAAATCCAATCCAAAACACGCCCGTAGAGGGGACCCTGATGAGCAGATCAGACCAAGTTTGGGGCATGTAGGGCCTTTCTAGGCAGATTTATGGGCCAGACAAAAAGGGAAGACAAATATGGTCAAAAATCTTAAAATCCAATCCAAAACACGCCCGTAGAGGGGACTCTGATGAGCAGACCAGACCAAGTTTGGGGCATGTAGGGCCTTTCTAGGCAGAGTTATGGGCCAGACAAAAAGGGAAGACAAATATGATCAAAAATCTTAAAATCCAATCCAAAACACGCCCGTAGAGGGGACTCTGATGAGCAGACCTGACCAAGTTTGGGGCATGTAGGGCCTTTCTAGGCAGAGTTATGGGCCAGACAAAAAGGGAAGATAAATATGGTCAAAAATCTTAAAATACAATCCAAAACACGCCCGTAGAGGGGACCCTGATGAGCAGATCAGACCAAGTTTGGGGCATGTAGGGCCTTTCTAGGCAGATTTATGGGCCAGACAAAAAGGGAAGACAAATATGGTCAAAAATCTTAAAATCCAATCCAAAACACGCCCGTAGAGGGGACTCTGATGAGCAGACCAGACCAAGTTTGGGGCATGTAGGGCCTTTCTAGGCAGAGTTATGGGCCAGACAAAAAGGGAAGACAAATATGATCAAAAATCTTAAAATCCAATCCAAAACACGCCCGTAGAGGGGACTCTGATGAGCAGACCTGACCAAGTTTGGGGCATGTAGGGCCTTTCTAGGCAGAGTTATGGGCCAGACAAAAAGGGAAGATAAATATGGTCAAAAATCTTAAAATACAATCCAAAACACGCCCGTAGAGGGGACTCTGATGAGCAGACCAGACCAAGTTTGGGGCATGTAGGGCCTTTCTAGGCAGAGTTATGGGCCGGACAAAAAGGGAAGACAAATATGGTCATTTAAAAAAAAAAATCCAATCCAAAACACGCCCGTAGAGGGGACTCTGATGAGCAGACCAGACCAAGTTTGGGGCATGTAGGGCCTTTCTAGGCAGAGTTATGGGCCAGACAAAAAGGGAAGACAAATATGGTCAAAAATCTTAAAATCCAATCCAAAACACGCCCGTAGAGGGGACTCTGATGAGCAGACCAGACCAAGTTTGGGGCATGTAGGGCCTTTCTAGGCAGAGTTATGGGCCGGACAAAAAGGGAAGACAAATGTGGTCATTTAAAAAAAAAATCCAATCCAAAACACGCCCGTAGAGGGGACTCTGATGAGCAGACCAGACCAAGTTTGGGGCATGTAGGGCCTTTCTAGGCAGAGTTATGGGCCAGACAAAAAGGGAAGACAAATATGGTCAAAAATCTTAAAATCCAATCCAAAACACGCCCGTAGAGGGGACTCTAATGAGCAGACCAGACCAAGTTTGGGGCATGTAGGGCCTTTCTAGGCAGAGTTATGGGCCGGACAAAAAGGGAAGACAAATGTGGTCATTTAAAAAAAAAAATCCAATCCAAAACACGCCCGTAGAGGGGACTCTGATGAGCAGACCAGACCAAGTTTGGGGCATGTAGGGCCTTTCTAGGCAGAGTTATGGGCCAGACAAAAAGGGAAGACAAATATGGTCAAAAATCTTAAAATCCAATCCAAAACACGCCCGTAGAGGGGACTCTGATGAGCAGACCAGACCAAGTTTGGGGCATGTAGGGCCTTTCTAGGCAGAGTTATGGGCCAGACAAAAAGGGAAGACAAATATGGTCAAAAATCTTAAAATCCAATCCAAAACATGCCCGTAGAGGGGACTCTGATGAGCAGACCAGACCAAGTTTGGGGCATGTAGGGCCTTTCTAGGCAGAGTTATGGGCCGGACAAAAAGGGAAGACAAATATGGTCATTTAAAAAAAAAATCCAATCCAAAACACGCCCGTAGAGGGGACTCTGATGAGCAGACCAGACCAAGTTTGGGGCATGTAGGGCCTTTCTAGGCAGAGTTATGGGCCAGACAAAAAGGGAAGACAAATATGGTCAAAAATCTTAAAATCCAATCCAAAACATGCCCGTAGAGGGGACTCTGATGAGCAGACCAGACCAAGTTTGGGGCATGTAGGGCCTTTCTAGGCAGAGTTATGGGCCGGACAAAATGGGAAGACAAATATAGTCATTTAAAAACAAAAATCCAATCCAAAACACGCCCGTAGAGGGGACTCTGATGAGCAGACCAGACCAAGTTTGGGGCATGTAGGGCCTTTCTAGGCAGAGTTATGGGCCGGACAATAAGGGAAGACAAATATAGTCATTTAAAAAAAAAAATCCAATCCAAAACACGCCCGTAGAGGGGACTCTGATGAGCAGACCAGACCAAGTTTGGGGCATGTAGGGCCTTTCTAGGCAGAGTTATGGGCCAGACAAAAAGGGAAGACAAATATGGTCAAAAATCTTAAAATCCAATCCAAAACATGCCCGTAGAGGGGACTCTGATGAGCAGACCAGACCAAGTTTGGGGCATGTAGGGCCTTTCTAGGCAGAGTTATGGGCCGGACAATAAGGGAAGACAAATATAGTCATTTAAAAAAAAAAATCCAATCCAAAACACGCCCGTAGAGGGGACTCTGATGAGCAGACCAGACCAAGTTTGGGGCATGTAGGGCCTTTCTAGGCAGAGTTATGGGCCAGACAAAAAGGGAAGATAAATATGGTCAAAAATCTTAAAATACAATCCAAAACACGCCCGTAGAAGGGACTCTGATGAGCAGACCAGACCAAGTTTGGGGCATGTAGGGCCTTTCTAGGCAGAGTTATGGGCCAGACAAAAAGGGAAGACAAATATGGTCAAAAATCTTAAAATCCAATCCAAAACATGCCCGTAGAGGGGACTCTGATGAGCAGACCAGACCAAGTTTGGGGCATGTAGGGCCTTTCTAGGCAGAGTTATGGGCCGGACAAAAAGGGAAGACAAATATGGTCCAAAATCTTAAAATCCAATCCAAAACACGCCCGTAGAGGGGACTTTGATGAGCAGACCAGACCAAGTTTGAGGCATGTAGGGCCTTTCTAGGCCGAGTTATGGGCCGGACAAAAAGGGAAGACAAATATGGTCCATTTTTGTTTTAATCCAATCCACAACACGCCCGTAGAGGGGACTTTGATGAGCAGACCAGACCAAGTTTGAGGCATGTAGGGCCTTTCTAGGCCGAGTTATGGGCCGGACAAAAAGGGAAGACAAATATAGTCATTTAAAAAAAAAATCCAATCCAAAACATGCCCGTAGAGGGGACTCTGATGAGCAGACCAGACCAAGTTTGGGGCATGTAGGGCCTTTCTAGGCAGAGTTTTGGGCCGGACAAAATGGGAAGACAAATATAGTCATAAAAAAAAAAAAATCCAATCCAAAACACGCCCGTAGAGGGGACTCTGATGAGCAGACCAGACCAATTTTGGGGCATGTAGGGCCTTTCTAGGCAGAGTTATGGGCCAGACAAAAAGGGAAGACAAATATGGTCAAAAATCTTAAAATCCAATCCAAAACATGCCCGTAGAGGGGACTCTGATGAGCAGACCAGACCAAGTTTGGGGCATGTAGGGCCTTTCTAGGCAGAGTTATGGGCCGGACAATAAGGGAAGACAAATATAGTCATTTAAAAAAAAAAATCCAATCCAAAACACGCCCGTAGAGGGGACTCTGATGAGCAGACCAGACCAAGTTTGGGGCATGTAGGGCCTTTCTAGGCAGAGTTATGGGCCAGACAAAAAGGGAAGACAAATATGGTCAAAAATCTTAAAATCCAATCCAAAACATGCCCGTAGAGGGGACTCTGATGAGCAGACCAGACCAAGTTTGGGGCATGTAGGGCCTTTCTAGGCAGAGTTATGGGCCGGACAATAAGGGAAGACAAATATAGTCATTTAAAAAAAAAAATCCAATCCAAAACACGCCCGTAGAGGGGACTCTGATGAGCAGACCAGACCAAGTTTGGGGCATGTAGGGCCTTTCTAGGCAGAGTTATGGGCCAGACAAAAAGGGAAGATAAATATGGTCAAAAATCTTAAAATACAATCCAAAACACGCCCGTAGAAGGGACTCTGATGAGCAGACCAGACCAAGTTTGGGGCATGTAGGGCCTTTCTAGGCAGAGTTATGGGCCAGACAAAAAGGGAAGACAAATATGGTCAAAAATCTTAAAATCCAATCCAAAACATGCCCGTAGAGGGGACTCTGATGAGCAGACCAGACCAAGTTTGGGGCATGTAGGGCCTTTCTAGGCAGAGTTATGGGCCGGACAAAAAGGGAAGACAAATATGGTCCAAAATCTTAAAATCCAATCCAAAACACGCCCGTAGAGGGGACTTTGATGAGCAGACCAGACCAAGTTTGAGGCATGTAGGGCCTTTCTAGGCCGAGTTATGGGCCGGACAAAAAGGGAAGACAAATATGGTCCATTTTTGTTTTAATCCAATCCACAACACGCCCGTAGAGGGGACTTTGATGAGCAGACCAGACCAAGTTTGAGGCATGTAGGGCCTTTCTAGGCCGAGTTATGGGCCGGACAAAAAGGGAAGACAAATATAGTCATTTAAAAAAAAAATCCAATCCAAAACATGCCCGTAGAGGGGACTCTGATGAGCAGACCAGACCAAGTTTGGGGCATGTAGGGCCTTTCTAGGCAGAGTTTTGGGCCGGACAAAATGGGAAGACAAATATAGTCATAAAAAAAAAAAAATCCAATCCAAAACACGCCCGTAGAGGGGACTCTGATGAGCAGACCAGACCAATTTTGGGGCATGTAGGGCCTTTCTAGGCAGAGTTATGGGCCAGACAAAAAGGGAAGACAAATATGGTCAAAAATCTTAAAATCCAATCCAAAACATGCCCGTAGAGGGGACTCTGATGAGCAGACCAGACCAAGTTTGGGGCATGTAGGGCCTTTCTAGGCAGAGTTATGGGCCAGACAAAAAGGGAAGACAAATATGGTCAAAAATCTTAAAATCCAATCCAAAACATGCCCGTAGAGGGGACTCTGATGAGCAGACCAGACCAAGTTTGGGGCATGTAGGGCCTTTCTAGGCAGAGTTATGGGCCGGACAAAAAGGGAAGACAAATATGGTCATTTAAAAAAAAAATCCAATCCAAAACACGCCCGTAGAGGGGACTCTGATGAGCAGACCAGACCAAGTTTGGGGCATGTAGGGCCTTTCTAGGCAGAGTTATGGGCCAGACAAAAAGGGAAGACAAATATGGTCAAAAATCTTAAAATCCAATCCAAAACACGCCCGTAGAGGGGACTCTGATGAGCAGACCAGACCAAGTTTGGGGCATGTAGGGCCTTTCTAGGCAGAGTTAAGGGCCAGACAAAAAGGGAAGACAAATATGGTCAAAAATCTTAAAATCCAATCCAAAACACGCCCGTAGAGGGGACCCTGATGAGCAGACCAGACCAAGTTTGGGGCATGTAGGGCCTTTCTAGGCAGAGTTATGGGCCAGACAAAAAGGGAAGACAAATATGGTCAAAAATCTTAAAATCCAATCCAAAACATGCCCGTAGAGGGGACTCTGATGAGCAGACCAGACCAAGTTTGGGGCATGTAGGGCCTTTCTAGGCAGAGTTATGGGCCGGACAAAAAGGGAAGACAAATGTGGTCATTTAAAAAAAAAAATCCAATCCAAAACACGCCCGTAGAGGGGACTCTGATGAGCAGACCAGACCAAGTTTGGGGCATGTAGGGCCTTTCTAGGCAGAGTTATGGGCCGGACAAAAAGGTAAGGCAAATATGGTCAATTTCTTTTAAATCAAATCCAAAACATGCCCGTAGAGGGGACTCTGATGAGCAGACCAGACCAAGTTTGGGGCATGTAGGGCCTTTCTAGGCAGAGTTATGGGCCGGACAAAAAGGGAAGACAAATATGGCCAAAAATCTCAAAATCCAATCCAAAACACGCCCGTAGAGGGGACTCTGATGAGCAGACCAGACCAAGTTTGGGGCATGTACGGCCTTTCTAGGCAGAGTTATGGGCCGGACAAAAAGGTAAGGCAAATATGGTCAATTTCTTTTAAATCAAATCCAAAACATGCCCGTAGAGGGGACTCTGATGAGCAGACCAGACCAAGTTTGGGGCATGTAGGGCCTTTCTAGGCAGAGTTATGGGCCGGACAAAAAGGGAAGTCAAATATGGTCAATAAAAAAAAAAAATCCAATCCAAAACACGCCCGTAGAGGGGACTCTGATGAGCAGACCAGACCAAGTTTGGGGCATGTAGGGCCTTTCTAGGCAGAGTTATGGGCCGGACAAAAAGGGAAGACAAATATGGTCAATTTAAAAAACAAATCCAATCCAAAACACGCCCGTAGAGGGGACTCTGATGAGCAGACCAGACCAAGTTTGGGGCATGTAGGGCCTTTCTAGGCAGAGTTATGGGCCGGACAAAAAGGGAAGGCAAATATGGTCAATTTTTTTAAAAATCAAATCCAAAGCATGCCCGTAGAGGGGACTCTGATGAGCAGACCAGACCAAGTTTGGGGCATGTAGGGCCTTTCTAGGCAGAGTTATGGGCCGGACAAAAAGGGAAGGCAAATATGGTAAAAAATATCAAAATCCAATCCAAAACACGCCCGTAGAGGGATCTCTGATGAGCAGACCAGACCAAGTTTGGGGCATGTAGGGCCTTTCTAGGCAGAGTTATGGGCCAGACAAAAAGGGAAGACAAATATGGTCAAAAATCTTAAAATCCAATCCAAAACATACCTGTAGAGGGAACTCTGATGAGCAGACCAGACCAAGTTTGGGGCATGTAGGGCCTTTCTAGGCAGAGTTATGGGCCGGACAAAAAGGGAAGACAAATATGGTCAAAAATCTTAAAATCCAATCCAAAACATGCCCGTAGAGGGATCTCTGATGAGCAGACCAGACCAAGTTTGGGCCATGTAGGGCCTTTCTAGGCAGAGTTATGGGCCAGACAAAAAGGAAGACAAATATGGTCAAAAATCTTAAAATCCAATCCAAAACATACCTGTAAAGGGGACTCTGATGAGCAGACCAGACCAAGTTTGGGGCATGTAGGGCCTTTCTAGGCAGAGTTATGGGCCAGACAAAAAGGGAAGACAAATATGGTCAAAAATCTTAAAATCCAATCCAAAACACGCCCGTAGAGGGGACTCTGATGAGCAGACCAGACCAAGTTTGGGGCATGTAGGGCCTTTCTAGGCAGAGTTAAGGGCCAGACAAAAAGGGAAGACAAATATGGTCAAAAATCTTAAAATCCAATCCAAAACACGCCCGTAGAGGGGACCCTGATGAGCAGACCAGACCAAGTTTGGGGCATGTAGGGCCTTTCTAGGCAGAGTTAAGGGCCAGACAAAAAGGGAAGACAAATATGGTCAAAAATCTTAAAATCCAATCCAAAACACGCCCGTAGAGGGGACCCTGATGAGCAGACCAGACCAAGTTTGGGGCATGTAGGGCCTTTCTAGGCAGAGTTATGGGCCAGACAAAAAGGGAAGACAAATATGGTCAAAAATCTTAAAATCCAATCCAAAACATGCCCGTAGAGGGGACTCTGATGAGCAGACCAGACCAAGTTTGGGGCATGTAGGGCCTTTCTAGGCAGAGTTATGGGCCGGACAAAAAGGGAAGACAAATGTGGTCATTTAAAAAAAAAAATCCAATCCAAAACACGCCCGTAGAGGGGACTCTGATGAGCAGACCAGACCAAGTTTGGGGCATGTAGGGCCTTTCTAGGCAGAGTTATGGGCCGGACAAAAAGGTAAGGCAAATATGGTCAATTTCTTTTAAATCAAATCCAAAACATGCCCGTAGAGGGGACTCTGATGAGCAGACCAGACCAAGTTTGGGGCATGTAGGGCCTTTCTAGGCAGAGTTATGGGCCGGACAAAAAGGGAAGACAAATATGGCCAAAAATCTCAAAATCCAATCCAAAACACGCCCGTAGAGGGGACTCTGATGAGCAGACCAGACCAAGTTTGGGGCATGTACGGCCTTTCTAGGCAGAGTTATGGGCCGGACAAAAAGGTAAGGCAAATATGGTCAATTTCTTTTAAATCAAATCCAAAACATGCCCGTAGAGGGGACTCTGATGAGCAGACCAGACCAAGTTTGGGGCATGTAGGGCCTTTCTAGGCAGAGTTATGGGCCGGACAAAAAGGGAAGTCAAATATGGTCAATAAAAAAAAAAAATCCAATCCAAAACACGCCCGTAGAGGGGACTCTGATGAGCAGACCAGACCAAGTTTGGGGCATGTAGGGCCTTTCTAGGCAGAGTTATGGGCCGGACAAAAAGGGAAGACAAATATGGTCAATTTAAAAAACAAATCCAATCCAAAACACGCCCGTAGAGGGGACTCTGATGAGCAGACCAGACCAAGTTTGGGGCATGTAGGGCCTTTCTAGGCAGAGTTATGGGCCGGACAAAAAGGGAAGGCAAATATGGTCAATTTTTTTAAAAATCAAATCCAAAGCATGCCCGTAGAGGGGACTCTGATGAGCAGACCAGACCAAGTTTGGGGCATGTAGGGCCTTTCTAGGCAGAGTTATGGGCCGGACAAAAAGGGAAGGCAAATATGGTAAAAAATATCAAAATCCAATCCAAAACACGCCCGTAGAGGGATCTCTGATGAGCAGACCAGACCAAGTTTGGGGCATGTAGGGCCTTTCTAGGCAGAGTTATGGGCCAGACAAAAAGGGAAGACAAATATGGTCAAAAATCTTAAAATCCAATCCAAAACATACCTGTAGAGGGAACTCTGATGAGCAGACCAGACCAAGTTTGGGGCATGTAGGGCCTTTCTAGGCAGAGTTATGGGCCGGACAAAAAGGGAAGACAAATATGGTCAAAAATCTTAAAATCCAATCCAAAACATGCCCGTAGAGGGATCTCTGATGAGCAGACCAGACCAAGTTTGGGCCATGTAGGGCCTTTCTAGGCAGAGTTATGGGCCAGACAAAAAGGAAGACAAATATGGTCAAAAATCTTAAAATCCAATCCAAAACATACCTGTAAAGGGGACTCTGATGAGCAGACCAGACCAAGTTTGGGGCATGTAGGGCCTTTCTAGGCAGAGTTATGGGCCGGACAAAAAGGGAAGACAAATATGGTCAAAAATCTTAAAATCCAATCCAAAACATACCTGTAAAGGGGACTCTGATGAGCAGACCAGACCAAGTTTGGGGCATGTAGGGCCTTTCTAGGCAGAGTTATGGGCCGGACAAAAAGGGAAGACAAATATGGTCAAAAATCTTAAAATCCAATCCAAAACATACCTGTAAAGGGGACTCTGATGAGCAGACCAGACCAAGTTTGGGGCATGTAGGGCCTTTCTAGGCCGAGTTATGGGCCGGACAAAAAGGGAAGACAAATATAGTCATTTAAAAAAAAAATCCAATCCAAAACATGCCCGTAGAGGGGACTCTGATGAGCAGACCAGACCAAGTTTGGGGCATGTAGGGCCTTTCTAGGCAGAGTTTTGGGCCGGACAAAATGGGAAGACAAATATAGTCATAAAAAAAAAAAATCCAATCCAAAACACGCCCGTAGAGGGGACTCTGATGAGCAGACCAGACCAATTTTGGGGCATGTAGGGCCTTTCTAGGCAGAGTTATGGGCCAGACAAAAAGGGAAGACAAATATGGTCAAAAATCTTAAAATCCAATCCAAAACATGCCCGTAGAGGGGACTCTGATGAGCAGACCAGACCAAGTTTGGGGCATGTAGGGCCTTTCTAGGCAGAGTTATGGGCCAGACAAAAAGGGAAGACAAATATGGTCAAAAATCTTAAAATCCAATCCAAAACATGCCCGTAGAGGGGACTCTGATGAGCAGACCAGACCAAGTTTGGGGCATGTAGGGCCTTTCTAGGCAGAGTTATGGGCCGGACAAAAAGGGAAGACAAATATGGTCATTTAAAAAAAAAAATCCAATCCAAAACACGCCCGTAGAGGGGACTCTGATGAGCAGACCAGACCAAGTTTGGGGCATGTAGGGCCTTTCTAGGCAGAGTTATGGGCCAGACAAAAAGGGAAGACAAATATGGTCAAAAATCTTAAAATCCAATCCAAAACACGCCCGTAGAGGGGACTCTGATGAGCAGACCAGACCAAGTTTGGGGCATGTAGGGCCTTTCTAGGCAGAGTTAAGGGCCAGACAAAAAGGGAAGACAAATATGGTCAAAAATCTTAAAATACAATCCAAAACACGCCCGTAGAGGGGACCCTGATGAGCAGACCAGACCAAGTTTGGGGCATGTAGGGCCTTTCTAGGCAGAGTTATGGGCCAGACAAAAAGGGAAGACAAATATGGTCAAAAATCTTAAAATCCAATCCAAAACATGCCCGTAGAGGGGACTCTGATGAGCAGACCAGACCAAGTTTGGGGCATGTAGGGCCTTTCTAGGCAGAGTTATGGGCCGGACAAAAAGGGAAGACAAATGTGGTCATTTAAAAAAAAAAATCCAATCCAAAACACGCCCGTAGAGGGGACTCTGATGAGCAGACCAGACCAAGTTTGGGGCATGTAGGGCCTTTCTAGGCAGAGTTATGGGCCGGACAAAATGGGAAGACAAATATAGTCATTTAAAAACAAAAATCCAATCCAAAACACGCCCGTAGAGGGGACTCTGATGAGCAGACCAGACCAAGTTTGGGGCATGTAGGGCCTTTCTAGGCAGAGTTATGGGCCGGACAATAAGGGAAGACAAATATAGTCATTTAAAAAAAAAAATCCAATCCAAAACACGCCCGTAGAGGGGACTCTGATGAGCAGACCAGACCAAGTTTGGGGCATGTAGGGCCTTTCTAGGCAGAGTTATGGGCCGGACAATAAGGGAAGACAAATATAGTCATTTAAAAAAAAAAATCCAATCCAAAACACGCCCGTAGAGGGGACTCTGATGAGCAGACCAGACCAAGTTTGGGGCATGTAGGGCCTTTCTAGGCAGAGTTATGGGCCAGACAAAAAGGGAAGATAAATATGGTCAAAAATCTTAAAATACAATCCAAAACACGCCCGTAGAAGGGACTCTGATGAGCAGACCAGACCAAGTTTGGGGCATGTAGGGCCTTTCTAGGCAGAGTTATGGGCCAGACAAAAAGGGAAGACAAATATGGTCAAAAATCTTAAAATCCAATCCAAAACACGCCCGTAGAGGGGACCCTGATGAGCAGACCAGACCAAGTTTGGGCATGTAGGGCCTTTCTAGGCAGAGTTATGGGCCAGACAAAAAGGGAAGACAAATATGGTCAAAAATCTTAAAATCCAATCCAAAACATGCCCGTAGAGGGGACTCTGATGAGCAGACCAGACCAAGTTTGGGGCATGTAGGGCCTTTCTAGGCAGAGTTATGGGCCGGACAAAAAGGGAAGACAAATGTGGTCATTTAAAAAAAAAAATCCAATCCAAAACACGCCCGTAGAGGGGACTCTGATGAGCAGACCAGACCAAGTTTGGGGCATGTAGGGCCTTTCTAGGCAGAGTTATGGGCCGGACAAAATGGGAAGACAAATATAGTCATTTAAAAACAAAAATCCAATCCAAAACACGCCCGTAGAGGGGACTCTGATGAGCAGACCAGACCAAGTTTGGGGCATGTAGGGCCTTTCTAGGCAGAGTTATGGGCCGAACAATAAGGGAAGACAAATATAGTCATTTAAAAAAAAAAATCCAATCCAAAACACGCCCGTAGAGGGGACTCTGATGAGCAGACCAGACCAAGTTTGGGGCATGTAGGGCCTTTCTAGGCAGAGTTATGGGCCAGACAAAAAGGGAAGATAAATATGTTCAAAAATCTTAAAATACAATCCAAAACACGCCCGTAGAAGGGACTCTGATGAGCAGACCAGACCAAGTTTGGGGCATGTAGGGCCTTTCTAGGCAGAGTTATGGGCCAGACAAAAAGGGAAGACAAATATGGTCAAAAATCTTAAAATCCAATCCAAAACATGCCCGTAGAGGGGACTCTGATGAGCAGACCAGACCAAGTTTGGGGCATGTAGGGCCTTTCTAGGCAGAGTTATGGGCCGGACAAAAAGGGAAGACAAATATGGTCCAAAATCTTAAAATCCAATCCAAAACACGCCCGTAGAGGGGACTTTGATGAGCAGACCAGACCAAGTTTGAGGCATGTAGGGCCTTTCTAGGCCGAGTTATGGGCCGGACAAAAAGGGAAGACAAATATGGTCCATTTTTGTTTTAATCCAATCCACAACACGCCCGTAGAGGGGACTTTGATGAGCAGACCAGACCAAGTTTGAGGCATGTAGGGCCTTTCTAGGCCGAGTTATGGGCCGGACAAAAAGGGAAGACAAATATAGTCATTTAAAAAAAAAATCCAATCCAAAACATGCCCGTAGAGGGGACTCTGATGAGCAGACCAGACCAAGTTTGGGGCATGTAGGGCCTTTCTAGGCAGAGTTATGGGCCGGACAATAAGGGAAGACAAATATGGTCAAAAATCTTAAAATCCAATCCAAAACATACCTGTAGAGGGGACTCTGATGAGCAGACCAGACCAAGTTTGGGTTATGTAGGGCCTTTCTAGGCAGAGTTATGGGCCGGACAAAAAGGGAAGACAAATATGGTCAAAAATCTTAAAATCCAATCCAAAACACGCCCGTAGAGGGGACTCTGATGAGCAGACCAGACCAAGTTTGGGGCATGTAGGGCCTTTCTAGGCAGAGTTATGGGCCAGACAAAAAGGGAAGACAAATATGGTCAAAAATCTTAAAATCCAATCCAAAACATGCCCGTAGAGGGGACTCTGATGAGCAGACCAGACCAAGTTTGGGGCATGTAGGGCCTTTCTAGGCAGAGTTATGGGCCAGACAAAAAGGGAAGACAAATATGGTCAAAAATCTTAAAATCCAATCCAAAACATGCCCGTAGAGGGGACTCTGATGAGCAGACCAGACCAAGTTTGGGGCATGTAGGGCCTTTCTAGGCAGAGTTATGGGCCGGACAAAAAGGGGAAGACAAATATGGTCATTTAAAAAAAAAATCCAATCCAAAACACGCCCGTAGAGGGGACTCTGATGAGCAGACCAGACCAAGTTTGGGGCATGTAGGGCCTTTCTAGGCAGAGTTATGGGCCAGACAAAAAGGGAAGACAAATATGGTCAAAAATCTTAAAATCCAATCCAAAACATGCCCGTAGAGGGGACTCTGATGAGCAGACCAGACCAAGTTTGGGGCATGTAGGGCCTTTCTAGGCAGAGTTATGGGCCGGACAAAAAGGGAAGACAAATGTGGTCATTTAAAAAAAAAAATCCAATCCAAAACACGCCCGTAGAGGGGACTCTGATGAGCAGACCAGACCAAGTTTGGGGCATGTAGGGCCTTTCTAGGCAGAGTTATGGGCCAGACAAAAAGGGAAGACAAATATGGTCAAAAATCTTAAAATCCAATCCAAAACATGCCCGTAGAGGGGACTCTGATGAGCAGACCAGACCAAGTTTGGGGCATGTAGGGCCTTTCTAGGCAGAGTTATGGGCCGGACAAAAAGGGAAGACAAATATGGTCATTTAAAAAAAAAATCCAATCCAAAACACGCCCGTAGAGGGGACTCTGATGAGCAGACCAGACCAAGTTTGGGGCATGTAGGGCCTTTCTAGGCAGAGTTATGGGCCAGACAAAAAGGGAAGACAAATATGGTCAAAAATCTTAAAATCCAATCCAAAACATGCCCGTAGAGGGGACTCTGATGAGCAGACCAGACCAAGTTTGGGGCATGTAGGGCCTTTCTAGGCAGAGTTATGGGCCGGACAAAATGGGAAGACAAATATAGTCATTTAAAAACAAAAATCCAATCCAAAACACGCCCGTAGAGGGGACTCTGATGAGCAGACCAGACCAAGTTTGGGGCATGTAGGGCCTTTCTAGGCAGAGTTATGGGCCGGACAATAAGGGAAGACAAATATAGTCATTTAAAAAAAAAAATCCAATCCAAAACACGCCCGTAGAGGGGACTCTGATGAGCAGACCAGACCAAGTTTGGGGCATGTAGGGCCTTTCTAGGCAGAGTTATGGGCCAGACAAAAAGGGAAGACAAATATGGTCAAAAATCTTAAAATCCAATCCAAAACATACCTGTAAAGGGGACTCTGATGAGCAGACCAGACCAAGTTTGGGGCATGTAGGGCCTTTCTAGGCAGAGTTATGGGCCGGACAAAAAGGGAAGACAAATATGGTCAAAAATCTTAAAATCCAATCCAAAACATACCTGTAAAGGGGACTCTGATGAGCAGACCAGACCAAGTTTGGGGCATGTAGGGCCTTTCTAGGCAGAGTTATGGGCCGGACAAAAAGGGAAGACAAATATAGTCATAAAAAAAAAAAAATCCAATCCAAAACACGCCCGTAGAGGGGACCCTGATGAGCAGATCAGACCAAGTTTGGGGCATGTAGGGCCTTTCTAGGCAGATTTATGGGCCAGACAAAAAGGGAAGACAAATATGGTCAAAAATCTTAAAATCCAATCCAAAACACGCCCGTAGAGGGGACTCTGATGAGCAGACCAGACCAAGTTTGGGGCATGTAGGGCCTTTCTAGGCAGAGTTATGGGCCAGACAAAAAGGGAAGACAAATATGATCAAAAATCTTAAAATCCAATCCAAAACACGCCCGTAGAGGGGACTCTGATGAGCAGACCTGACCAAGTTTGGGGCATGTAGGGCCTTTCTAGGCAGAGTTATGGGCCAGACAAAAAGGGAAGATAAATATGGTCAAAAATCTTAAAATACAATCCAAAACACGCCCGTAGAGGGGACTCTGATGAGCAGACCAGACCAAGTTTGGGGCATGTAGGGCCTTTCTAGGCAGAGTTATGGGCCGGACAAAAAGGGAAGACAAATATGGTCATTTAAAAAAAAAATCCAATCCAAAACACGCCCGTAGAGGGGACTCTGATGAGCAGACCAGACCAAGTTTGGGGCATGTAGGGCCTTTCTAGGCAGAGTTATGGGCCAGACAAAAAGGGAAGACAAATATGGTCAAAAATCTTAAAATCCAATCCAAAACACGCCCGTAGAGGGGACTCTGATGAGCAGACCAGACCAAGTTTGGGGCATGTAGGGCCTTTCTAGGCAGAGTTATGGGCCCGGACAATAAGGGAAGACAAATATGGTCAAAAATCTTAAAATCCAATCCAAAACATACCTGTAGAGGGGACTCTGATGAGCAGACCAGACCAAGTTTGGGTTATGTAGGGCCTTTCTAGGCAGAGTTATGGGCCGGACAAAAAGGGAAGACAAATATGGTCAAAAATCTTAAAATCCAATCCAAAACACGCCCGTAGAGGGGACTCTGATGAGCAGACCAGACCAAGTTTGGGGCATGTAGGGCCTTTCTAGGCAGAGTTATGGGCCAGACAAAAAGGGAAGACAAATATGGTCAAAAATCTTAAAATCCAATCCAAAACATACCTGTAAAGGGGACTCTGATGAGCAGACCAGACCAAGTTTGGGGCATGTAGGGCCTTTCTAGGCAGAGTTATGGGCCGGACAAAAAGGGAAGACAAATATGGTCAAAAATCTTAAAATCCAATCCAAAACATACCTGTAAAGGGGACTCTGATGAGCAGACCAGACCAAGTTTGGGGCATGTAGGGCCTTTCTAGGCAGAGTTATGGGCCGGACAAAAAGGGAAGACAAATATAGTCATAAAAAAAAAAAAATCCAATCCAAAACACGCCCGTAGAGGGGACCCTGATGAGCAGATCAGACCAAGTTTGGGGCATGTAGGGCCTTTCTAGGCAGATTTATGGGCCAGACAAAAAGGGAAGACAAATATGGTCAAAAATCTTAAAATCCAATCCAAAACACGCCCGTAGAGGGGACTCTGATGAGCAGACCAGACCAAGTTTGGGGCATGTAGGGCCTTTCTAGGCAGAGTTATGGGCCAGACAAAAAGGGAAGACAAATATGGTCAAAAATCTTAAAATCCAATCCAAAACATACCTGTAAAGGGGACTCTGATGAGCAGACCAGACCAAGTTTGGGGCATGTAGGGCCTTTCTAGGCAGAGTTATGGGCCGGACAAAAAGGGAAGACAAATATGGTCAAAAATCTTAAAATCCAATCCAAAACATACCTGTAAAGGGGACTCTGATGAGCAGACCAGACCAAGTTTGGGGCATGTAGGGCCTTTCTAGGCAGAGTTATGGGCCGGACAAAAAGGGAAGACAAATATAGTCATAAAAAAAAAAAAATCCAATCCAAAACACGCCCGTAGAGGGGACCCTGATGAGCAGATCAGACCAAGTTTGGGGCATGTAGGGCCTTTCTAGGCAGATTTATGGGCCAGACAAAAAGGGAAGACAAATATGGTCAAAAATCTTAAAATCCAATCCAAAACACGCCCGTAGAGGGGACTCTGATGAGCAGACCAGACCAAGTTTGGGGCATGTAGGGCCTTTCTAGGCAGAGTTATGGGCCAGACAAAAAGGGAAGACAAATATGATCAAAAATCTTAAAATCCAATCCAAAACACGCCCGTAGAGGGGACTCTGATGAGCAGACCTGACCAAGTTTGGGGCATGTAGGGCCTTTCTAGGCAGAGTTATGGGCCAGACAAAAAGGGAAGATAAATATGGTCAAAAATCTTAAAATACAATCCAAAACACGCCCGTAGAGGGGACTCTGATGAGCAGACCAGACCAAGTTTGGGGCATGTAGGGCCTTTCTAGGCAGAGTTATGGGCCGGACAAAAAGGGAAGACAAATATGGTCATTTAAAAAAAAAATCCAATCCAAAACACGCCCGTAGAGGGGACTCTGATGAGCAGACCAGACCAAGTTTGGGGCATGTAGGGCCTTTCTAGGCAGAGTTATGGGCCAGACAAAAAGGGAAGACAAATATGGTCAAAAATCTTAAAATCCAATCCAAAACACGCCCGTAGAGGGGACTCTGATGAGCAGACCAGACCAAGTTTGGGGCATGTAGGGCCTTTCTAGGCAGAGTTATGGGCCGGACAATAAGGGAAGACAAATATGGTCAAAAATCTTAAAATCCAATCCAAAACATACCTGTAGAGGGGACTCTGATGAGCAGACCAGACCAAGTTTGGGTTATGTAGGGCCTTTCTAGGCAGAGTTATGGGCCGGACAAAAAGGGAAGACAAATATGGTCAAAAATCTTAAAATCCAATCCAAAACACGCCCGTAGAGGGGACTCTGATGAGCAGACCAGACCAAGTTTGGGGCATGTAGGGCCTTTCTAGGCAGAGTTATGGGCCAGACAAAAAGGGAAGACAAATATGGTCAAAAATCTTAAAATCCAATCCAAAACATGCCCGTAGAGGGGACTCTGATGAGCAGACCAGACCAAGTTTGGGGCATGTAGGGCCTTTCTAGGCAGAGTTATGGGCCAGACAAAAAGGGAAGACAAATATGGTCAAAAATCTTAAAATCCAATCCAAAACATGCCCGTAGAGGGGACTCTGATGAGCAGACCAGACCAAGTTTGGGGCATGTAGGGCCTTTCTAGGCAGAGTTATGGGCCGGACAAAAAGGGAAGACAAATATGGTCAAAAATCTTAAAATCCAATCCAAAACATACCTGTAAAGGGGACTCTGATGAGCAGACCAGACCAAGTTTGGGGCATGTAGGGCCTTTCTAGGCAGAGTTATGGGCCGGACAAAAAGGGAAGACAAATATAGTCATAAAAAAAAAAAAATCCAATCCAAAACACGCCCGTAGAGGGGACCCTGATGAGCAGATCAGACCAAGTTTGGGGCATGTAGGGCCTTTCTAGGCAGATTTATGGGCCAGACAAAAAGGGAAGACAAATATGGTCAAAAATCTTAAAATCCAATCCAAAACACGCCCGTAGAGGGGACTCTGATGAGCAGACCAGACCAAGTTTGGGGCATGTAGGGCCTTTCTAGGCAGAGTTATGGGCCAGACAAAAAGGGAAGACAAATATGATCAAAAATCTTAAAATCCAATCCAAAACACGCCCGTAGAGGGGACTCTGATGAGCAGACCTGACCAAGTTTGGGGCATGTAGGGCCTTTCTAGGCAGAGTTATGGGCCAGACAAAAAGGGAAGATAAATATGGTCAAAAATCTTAAAATACAATCCAAAACACGCCCGTAGAGGGGACTCTGATGAGCAGACCAGACCAAGTTTGGGGCATGTAGGGCCTTTCTAGGCAGAGTTATGGGCCGGACAAAAAGGGAAGACAAATATGGTCATTTAAAAAAAAAAATCCAATCCAAAACACGCCCGTAGAGGGGACTCTGATGAGCAGACCAGACCAAGTTTGGGGCATGTAGGGCCTTTCTAGGCAGAGTTATGGGCCAGACAAAAAGGGAAGACAAATATGGTCAAAAATCTTAAAATCCAATCCAAAACACGCCCGTAGAGGGGACTCTGATGAGCAGACCAGACCAAGTTTGGGGCATGTAGGGCCTTTCTAGGCAGAGTTATGGGCCGGACAAAAAGGGAAGACAAATGTGGTCATTTAAAAAAAAAAATCCAATCCAAAACACGCCCGTAGAGGGGACTCTGATGAGCAGACCAGACCAAGTTTGGGGCATGTAGGGCCTTTCTAGGCAGAGTTATGGGCCAGACAAAAAGGGAAGACAAATATGGTCAAAAATCTTAAAATCCAATCCAAAACACGCCCGTAGAGGGGACTCTAATGAGCAGACCAGACCAAGTTTGGGGCATGTAGGGCCTTTCTAGGCAGAGTTATGGGCCGGACAAAAAGGGAAGACAAATGTGGTCATTTAAAAAAAAAAATCCAATCCAAAACACGCCCGTAGAGGGGACTCTGATGAGCAGACCAGACCAAGTTTGGGGCATGTAGGGCCTTTCTAGGCAGAGTTATGGGCCAGACAAAAAGGGAAGACAAATATGGTCAAAAATCTTAAAATCCAATCCAAAACACGCCCGTAGAGGGGACTCTGATGAGCAGACCAGACCAAGTTTGGGGCATGTAGGGCCTTTCTAGGCAGAGTTATGGGCCAGACAAAAAGGGAAGACAAATATGGTCAAAAATCTTAAAATCCAATCCAAAACATGCCCGTAGAGGGGACTCTGATGAGCAGACCAGACCAAGTTTGGGGCATGTAGGGCCTTTCTAGGCAGAGTTATGGGCCAGACAAAAAGGGAAGACAAATATGGTCAAAAATCTTAAAATCCAATCCAAAACATGCCCGTAGAGGGGACTCTGATGAGCAGACCTGACCAAGTTTGGGGCATGTAGGGCCTTTCTAGGCAGAGTTATGGGCCAGACAAAAAGGGAAGATAAATATGGTCAAAAATCTTAAAATACAATCCAAAACACGCCCGTAGAGGGGACTCTGATGAGCAGACCAGACCAAGTTTGGGGCATGTAGGGCCTTTCTAGGCAGAGTTATGGGCCGGACAAAAAGGGAAGACAAATATGGTCATTTAAAAAAAAAAATCCAATCCAAAACACGCCCGTAGAGGGGACTCTGATGAGCAGACCAGACCAAGTTTGGGGCATGTAGGGCCTTTCTAGGCAGAGTTATGGGCCAGACAAAAAGGGAAGACAAATATGGTCAAAAATCTTAAAATCCAATCCAAAACACGCCCGTAGAGGGGACTCTGATGAGCAGACCAGACCAAGTTTGGGGCATGTAGGGCCTTTCTAGGCAGAGTTATGGGCCGGACAAAAAGGGAAGACAAATGTGGTCATTTAAAAAAAAAAATCCAATCCAAAACACGCCCGTAGAGGGGACTCTGATGAGCAGACCAGACCAAGTTTGGGGCATGTAGGGCCTTTCTA
The DNA here is from genome assembly GCF_963692335.1 of Osmerus eperlanus. Taxonomy (NCBI): domain Eukaryota; kingdom Metazoa; phylum Chordata; class Actinopteri; order Osmeriformes; family Osmeridae; genus Osmerus; species Osmerus eperlanus. Next base: position 27,351,747 of record NC_085018.1, read on the forward strand.
GGCAGAGTTATGGGCCAGACAAAAAGGGAAGACAAATATGGTCAAAAATCTTAAAATCCAATCCAAAACACGCCCGTAGAGGGGACTCTAATGAGCAGACCAGACCAAGTTTGGGGCATGTAGGGCCTTTCTAGGCAGAGTTATGGGCCGGACAAAAAGGGAAGACAAATGTGGTCATTTAAAAAAAAAAATCCAATCCAAAACACGCCCGTAGAGGGGACTCTGATGAGCAGACCAGACCAAGTTTGGGGCATGTAGGGCCTTTCTAGGCAGAGTTATGGGCCAGACAAAAAGGGAAGACAAATATGGTCAAAAATCTTAAAATCCAATCCAAAACACGCCCGTAGAGGGGACTCTGATGAGCAGACCAGACCAAGTTTGGGGCATGTAGGGCCTTTCTAGGCAGAGTTATGGGCCAGACAAAAAGGGAAGACAAATATGGTCAAAAATCTTAAAATCCAATCCAAAACATGCCCGTAGAGGGGACTCTGATGAGCAGACCAGACCAAGTTTGGGGCATGTAGGGCCTTTCTAGGCAGAGTTATGGGCCAGACAAAAAGGGAAGACAAATATGGTCAAAAATCTTAAAATCCAATCCAAAACATGCCCGTAGAGGGGACTCTGATGAGCAGACCAGACCAAGTTTGGGGCATGTAGGGCCTTTCTAGGCAGAGTTATGGGCCGGACAAAAAGGGAAGACAAATATGGTCATTTAAAAAAAAAATCCAATCCAAAACACGCCCGTAGAGGGGACTCTGATGAGCAGACCAGACCAAGTTTGGGGCATGTAGGGCCTTTCTAGGCAGAGTTATGGGCCAGACAAAAAGGGAAGACAAATATGGTCAAAAATCTTAAAATCCAATCCAAAACACGCCCGTAGAGGGGACTCTGATGAGCAGACCAGACCAAGTTTGGGGCATGTAGGGCCTTTCTAGGCAGAGTTATGGGCCAGACAAAAAGGGAAGACAAATATGGTCAAAAATCTTAAAATCCAATCCAAAACATGCCCGTAGAGGGGACTCTGATGAGCAGACCAGACCAAGTTTGGGGCATGTAGGGCCTTTCTAGGCAGAGTTATGGGCCAGACAAAAAGGGAAGACAAATATGGTCAAAAATCTTAAAATCCAATCCAAAACATGCCCGTAGAGGGGACTCTGATGAGCAGACCTGACCAAGTTTGGGGCATGTAGGGCCTTTCTAGGCAGAGTTATGGGCCAGACAAAAAGGGAAGATAAATATGGTCAAAAATCTTAAAATACAATCCAAAACACGCCCGTAGAGGGGACTCTGATGAGCAGACCAGACCAAGTTTGGGGCATGTAGGGCCTTTCTAGGCAGAGTTATGGGCCGGACAAAAAGGGAAGACAAATATGGTCATTTAAAAAAAAAAATCCAATCCAAAACACGCCCGTAGAGGGGACTCTGATGAGCAGACCAGACCAAGTTTGGGGCATGTAGGGCCTTTCTAGGCAGAGTTATGGGCCAGACAAAAAGGGAAGACAAATATGGTCAAAAATCTTAAAATCCAATCCAAAACACGCCCGTAGAGGGGACTCTGATGAGCAGACCAGACCAAGTTTGGGGCATGTAGGGCCTTTCTAGGCAGAGTTATGGGCCGGACAAAAAGGGAAGACAAATGTGGTCATTTAAAAAAAAAAATCCAATCCAAAACACGCCCGTAGAGGGGACTCTGATGAGCAGACCAGACCAAGTTTGGGGCATGTAGGGCCTTTCTAGGCAGAGTTATGGGCCAGACAAAAAGGGAAGACAAATATGGTCAAAAATCTTAAAATCCAATCCAAAACACGCCCGTAGAGGGGACTCTAATGAGCAGACCAGACCAAGTTTGGGGCATGTAGGGCCTTTCTAGGCAGAGTTATGGGCCGGACAAAAAGGGAAGACAAATGTGGTCATTTAAAAAAAAAAATCCAATCCAAAACACGCCCGTAGAGGGGACTCTGATGAGCAGACCAGACCAAGTTTGGGGCATGTAGGGCCTTTCTAGGCAGAGTTATGGGCCAGACAAAAAGGGAAGACAAATATGGTCAAAAATCTTAAAATCCAATCCAAAACACGCCCGTAGAGGGGACTCTGATGAGCAGACCAGACCAAGTTTGGGGCATGTAGGGCCTTTCTAGGCAGAGTTATGGGCCAGACAAAAAGGGAAGACAAATATGGTCAAAAATCTTAAAATCCAATCCAAAACATGCCCGTAGAGGGGACTCTGATGAGCAGACCAGACCAAGTTTGGGGCATGTAGGGCCTTTCTAGGCAGAGTTATGGGCCAGACAAAAAGGGAAGACAAATATGGTCAAAAATCTTAAAATCCAATCCAAAACATGCCCGTAGAGGGGACTCTGATGAGCAGACCAGACCAAGTTTGGGGCATGTAGGGCCTTTCTAGGCAGAGTTATGGGCCGGACAAAAAGGGAAGACAAATATGGTCATTTAAAAAAAAAATCCAATCCAAAACACGCCCGTAGAGGGGACTCTGATGAGCAGACCAGACCAAGTTTGGGGCATGTAGGGCCTTTCTAGGCAGAGTTATGGGCCAGACAAAAAGGGAAGACAAATATGGTCAAAAATCTTAAAATCCAATCCAAAACATGCCCGTAGAGGGGACTCTGATGAGCAGACCAGACCAAGTTTGGGGCATGTAGGGCCTTTCTAGGCAGAGTTATGGGCCGGACAAAATGGGAAGACAAATATAGTCATTTAAAAACAAAAATCCAATCCAAAACACGCCCGTAGAGGGGACTCTGATGAGCAGACCAGACCAAGTTTGGGGCATGTAGGGCCTTTCTAGGCAGAGTTATGGGCCAGACAAAAAGGGAAGACAAATATGGTCAAAAATCTTAAAATCCAATCCAAAACATGCCCGTAGAGGGGACTCTGATGAGCAGACCAGACCAAGTTTGGGGCATGTAGGGCCTTTCTAGGCAGAGTTATGGGCCGGACAAAATGGGAAGACAAATATAGTCATTTAAAAACAAAAATCCAATCCAAAACACGCCCGTAGAGGGGACTCTGATGAGCAGACCAGACCAAGTTTGGGGCATGTAGGGCCTTTCTAGGCAGAGTTATGGGCCAGACAAAAAGGGAAGACAAATATGGTCAAAAATCTTAAAATCCAATCCAAAACATACCTGTAGAGGGGACTCTGATGAGCAGACCAGACCAAGTTTGGGGCATGTAGGGCCTTTCTAGGCAGAGTTATGGGCCGGACAAAATGGGAAGACAAATATAGTCATAAAAAAAAAAAATCCAATCCAAAACACGCCCGTAGAGGGGACTCTGATGAGCAGACCAGACCAATTTTGGGGCATGTAGGGCCTTTCTAGGCAGAGTTATGGGCCAGACAAAAAGGGAAGACAAATATGGTCAAAAATCTTAAAATCCAATCCAAAACATGCCCGTAGAGGGGACTCTGATGAGCAGACCAGACCAAGTTTGGGGCATGTAGGGCCTTTCTAGGCAGAGTTATGGGCCAGACAAAAAGGGAAGACAAATATGGTCAAAAATCTTAAAATCCAATCCAAAACATGCCCGTAGAGGGGACTCTGATGAGCAGACCAGACCAAGTTTGGGGCATGTAGGGCCTTTCTAGGCAGAGTTATGGGCCGGACAAAAAGGGAAGACAAATATGGTCATTTAAAAAAAAAATCCAATCCAAAACACGCCCGTAGAGGGGACTCTGATGAGCAGACCAGACCAAGTTTGGGGCATGTAGGGCCTTTCTAGGCAGAGTTATGGGCCAGACAAAAAGGGAAGACAAATATGGTCAAAAATCTTAAAATCCAATCCAAAACACGCCCGTAGAGGGGACTCTGATGAGCAGACCAGACCAAGTTTGGGGCATGTAGGGCCTTTCTAGGCAGAGTTATGGGCCGGACAAAATGGGAAGACAAATATAGTCATAAAAAAAAAAAAATCCAATCCAAAACACGCCCGTAGAGGGGACTCTGATGAGCAGACCAGACCAAGTTTGGGGCATGTAGGGCCTTTCTAGGCAGAGTTATGGGCCAGACAAAAAGGGAAGACAAATATGGTCAAAAATCTTAAAATCCAATCCAAAACATGCCCGTAGAGGGGACTCTGATGAGCAGACCAGACCAAGTTTGGGGCATGTAGGGCCTTTCTAGGCAGAGTTATGGGCCAGACAAAAAGGGAAGATAAATATGGTCAAAAATCTTAAAATACAATCCAAAACACGCCCGTAGAAGGGACTCTGATGAGCAGACCAGACCAAGTTTGGGGCATGTAGGGCCTTTCTAGGCAGAGTTATGGGCCAGACAAAAAGGGAAGACAAATATGGTCAAAAATCTTAAAATCCAATCCAAAACACGCCCGTAGAGGGGACTCTGATGAGCAGACCAGACCAAGTTTGGGGCATGTAGGGCCTTTCTAGGCAGAGTTATGGGCCGGACAAAAAGGGAAGACAAATATGGTCATTCAAATAAAAAATCCAATCCAAAACACGCCCGTAGAGGGGACTCTGATGAGCAGACCAGACCAAGTTTGGGGCATGTAGGGCCTTTCTAGGCAGAGTTATGGGCCAGACAAAATGGGAAGACAAATATGGTCAAAAATCTTAAAATCCAATCCAAAACATGCCCGTAGAGGGGACTCTGATGAGCAGACCAGACCAAGTTTGGGGCATGTAGGGCCTTTCTAGGCAGAGTTATGGGCCAGACAAAAAGGGAAGACAAATATGGTCAAAAATCTTAAAATCCAATCCAAAACACGCCCGTAGAGGGGACTCTGATGAGCAGACCAGACCAAGTTTGGGGCATGTAGGGCCTTTCTAGGCAGAGTTATGGGCCGGACAAAAAGGGAAGACAAATATGGTCATTCAAATAAAAAATCCAATCCAAAACACGCCCGTAGAGGGGACTCTGATGAGCAGACCAGACCAAGTTTGGGGCATGTAGGGCCTTTCTAGGCAGAGTTATGGGCCAGACAAAAAGGGAAGACAAATATGGTCAAAAATCTTAAAATCCAATTCAAAACATACCTGTAGAGGGGACTCTGATGAGCAGACCAGACCAAGTTTGGGGCATGTAGGGCCTTTCTAGGCAGAGTTATGGGCCAGACAAAAAGGGAAGACAAATATGGTCAAAAATCTTAAAATCCAATCCAAAACACGCCCGTAGAGGGGACTCTGATGAGCAGACCAGACCAAGTTTGGGGCATGTAGGGCCTTTCTAGGCAGAGTTATGGGCCAGACAAAAAGGGAAGACAAATATGGTCAAAAATCTTAAAATCCAATCCAAAACATGCCCGTAGAGGGGACTCTGATGAGCAGACCAGACCAAGTTTGGGGCATGTAGGGCCTTTCTAGGCAGAGTTATGGGCCAGACAAAAAGGGAAGACAAATATGGTCAAAAATCTTAAAATCCAATCCAAAACATGCCCGTAGAGGGGACTCTGATGAGCAGACCAGACCAAGTTTGGGGCATGTAGGGCCTTTCTAGGCAGAGTTATGGGCCGGACAAAAAGGGAAGACAAATATGGTCATTTAAAAAAAAAATCCAATCCAAAACACGCCCGTAGAGGGGACTCTGATGAGCAGACCAGACCAAGTTTGGGGCATGTAGGGCCTTTCTAGGCAGAGTTATGGGCCGGACAAAAAGGGAAGACAAATATGGTCATTTAAAAAAAAAATCCAATCCAAAACACGCCCGTAGAGGGGACTCTGATGAGCAGACCAGACCAAGTTTGGGGCATGTAGGGCCTTTCTAGGCAGAGTTATGGGCCGGACAAAAAGGGAAGTCAAATATGGTCAATAAAAAAAAAAAATCCAATCCAAAACACGCCCGTAGAGGGGACTCTGATGAGCAGACCAGACCAAGTTTGGGGCATGTAGGGCCTTTCTAGGCAGAGTTATGGGCCGGACAAAAAGGGAAGACAAATATGGCCAAAAATCTCAAAATCCAATCCAAAACACGCCCGTAGAGGGGACTCTGATGAGCAGACCAGACCAAGTTTGGGGCATGTAGGGCCTTTCTAGGCAGAGTTATGGGCCAGACAAAAAGGGAAGATAAATATGGTCAAAAATCTTAAAATACAATCCAAAACACGCCCGTAGAAGGGACTCTGATGAGCAGACCAGACCAAGTTTGGGGCATGTAGGGCCTTTCTAGGCAGAGTTATGGGCCAGACAAAAAGGGAAGACAAATATGGTCAAAAATCTTAAAATCTAATCCAAAACACGCCCGTAGAGGGGACTCTGATGAGCAGACCAGACCAAGTTTGGGGCATGTAGGGCCTTTCTAGGCAGAGTTATGGGCCGGACAAAAAGGGAAGACAAATATGGTCATTCAAATAAAAAATCCAATCCAAAACACGCCCGTAGAGGGGACTCTGATGAGCAGACCAGACCAAGTTTGGGGCATGTAGGGCCTTTCTAGGCAGAGTTATGGGCCAGACAAAATGGGAAGACAAATATGGTCAAAAATCTTAAAATCCAATCCAAAACATGCCCGTAGAGGGGACTCTGATGAGCAGACCAGACCAAGTTTGGGGCATGTAGGGCCTTTCTAGGCAGAGTTATGGGCCAGACAAAAAGGGAAGACAAATATGGTCAAAAATCTTAAAATCCAATCCAAAACACGCCCGTAGAGGGGACTCTGATGAGCAGACCAGACCAAGTTTGGGGCATGTAGGGCCTTTCTAGGCAGAGTTATGGGCCGGACAAAAAGGGAAGACAAATATGGTCATTCAAATAAAAAATCCAATCCAAAACACGCCCGTAGAGGGGACTCTGATGAGCAGACCAGACCAAGTTTGGGGCATGTAGGGCCTTTCTAGGCAGAGTTATGGGCCAGACAAAAAGGGAAGACAAATATGGTCAAAAATCTTAAAATCCAATTCAAAACATACCTGTAGAGGGGACTCTGATGAGCAGACCAGACCAAGTTTGGGGCATGTAGGGCCTTTCTAGGCAGAGTTATGGGCCAGACAAAAAGGGAAGACAAATATGGTCAAAAATCTTAAAATCCAATCCAAAACACGCCCGTAGAGGGGACTCTGATGAGCAGACCAGACCAAGTTTGGGGCATGTAGGGCCTTTCTAGGCAGAGTTATGGGCCAGACAAAAAGGGAAGACAAATATGGTCAAAAATCTTAAAATCCAATCCAAAACATGCCCGTAGAGGGGACTCTGATGAGCAGACCAGACCAAGTTTGGGGCATGTAGGGCCTTTCTAGGCAGAGTTATGGGCCGGACAAAAAGGGAAGACAAATATGGTCATTCAAATAAAAAATCCAATCCAAAACACGCCCGTAGAGGGGACTCTGATGAGCAGACCAGACCAAGTTTGGGGCATGTAGGGCCTTTCTAGGCAGAGTTATGGGCCAGACAAAAAGGGAAGACAAATATGGTCAAAAATCTTAAAATCCAATTCAAAACATACCTGTAGAGGGGACTCTGATGAGCAGACCAGACCAAGTTTGGGGCATGTAGGGCCTTTCTAGGCAGAGTTATGGGCCAGACAAAAAGGGAAGACAAATATGGTCAAAAATCTTAAAATCCAATCCAAAACACGCCCGTAGAGGGGACTCTGATGAGCAGACCAGACCAAGTTTGGGGCATGTAGGGCCTTTCTAGGCAGAGTTATGGGCCAGACAAAAAGGGAAGACAAATATGGTCAAAAATCTTAAAATCCAATCCAAAACATGCCCGTAGAGGGGACTCTGATGAGCAGACCAGACCAAGTTTGGGGCATGTAGGGCCTTTCTAGGCAGAGTTATGGGCCAGACAAAAAGGGAAGACAAATATGGTCAAAAATCTTAAAATCCAATCCAAAACATGCCCGTAGAGGGGACTCTGATGAGCAGACCAGACCAAGTTTGGGGCATGTAGGGCCTTTCTAGGCAGAGTTATGGGCCGGACAAAAAGGGAAGTCAAATATGGTCAATAAAAAAAAAAAATCCAATCCAAAACACGCCCGTAGAGGGGACTCTGATGAGCAGACCAGACCAAGTTTGGGGCATGTAGGGCCTTTCTAGGCAGAGTTATGGGCCGGACAAAAAGGGAAGTCAAATATGGTCAATAAAAAAAAAAAATCCAATCCAAAACACGCCCGTAGAGGGGACTCTGATGAGCAGACCAGACCAAGTTTGGGGCATGTAGGGCCTTTCTAGGCAGAGTTATGGGCCGGACAAAAAGGGAAGACAAATATGGCCAAAAATCTCAAAATCCAATCCAAAACACGCCCGTAGAGGGGACTCTGATGAGCAGACCAGACCAAGTTTGGGGCATGTAGGGCCTTTCTAGGCAGAGTTATGGGCCAGACAAAAAGGGAAGATAAATATGGTCAAAAATCTTAAAATACAATCCAAAACACGCCCGTAGAAGGGACTCTGATGAGCAGACCAGACCAAGTTTGGGGCATGTAGGGCCTTTCTAGGCAGAGTTATGGGCCAGACAAAAAGGGAAGACAAATATGGTCAAAAATCTTAAAATCTAATCCAAAACACGCCCGTAGAGGGGACTCTGATGAGCAGACCAGACCAAGTTTGGGGCATGTAGGGCCTTTCTAGGCAGAGTTATGGGCCGGACAAAAAGGGAAGACAAATATGGTCATTCAAATAAAAAATCCAATCCAAAACACGCCCGTAGAGGGGACTCTGATGAGCAGACCAGACCAAGTTTGGGGCATGTAGGGCCTTTCTAGGCAGAGTTATGGGCCAGACAAAATGGGAAGACAAATATGGTCAAAAATCTTAAAATCCAATCCAAAACATGCCCGTAGAGGGGACTCTGATGAGCAGACCAGACCAAGTTTGGGGCATGTAGGGCCTTTCTAGGCAGAGTTATGGGCCAGACAAAAAGGGAAGACAAATATGGTCAAAAATCTTAAAATCCAATCCAAAACACGCCCGTAGAGGGGACTCTGATGAGCAGACCAGACCAAGTTTGGGGCATGTAGGGCCTTTCTAGGCAGAGTTATGGGCCGGACAAAAAGGGAAGACAAATATGGTCATTCAAATAAAAAATCCAATCCAAAACACGCCCGTAGAGGGGACTCTGATGAGCAGACCAGACCAAGTTTGGGGCATGTAGGGCCTTTCTAGGCAGAGTTATGGGCCAGACAAAAAGGGAAGACAAATATGGTCAAAAATCTTAAAATCCAATTCAAAACATACCTGTAGAGGGGACTCTGATGAGCAGACCAGACCAAGTTTGGGGCATGTAGGGCCTTTCTAGGCAGAGTTATGGGCCAGACAAAAAGGGAAGACAAATATGGTCAAAAATCTTAAAATCCAATCCAAAACACGCCCGTAGAGGGGACTCTGATGAGCAGACCAGACCAAGTTTGGGGCATGTAGGGCCTTTCTAGGCAGAGTTATGGGCCAGACAAAAAGGGAAGACAAATATGGTCAAAAATCTTAAAATCCAATCCAAAACATGCCCGTAGAGGGGACTCTGATGAGCAGACCAGACCAAGTTTGGGGCATGTAGGGCCTTTCTAGGCAGAGTTATGGGCCGGACAAAAAGGGAAGACAAATATGGTCATTCAAATAAAAAATCCAATCCAAAACACGCCCGTAGAGGGGACTCTGATGAGCAGACCAGACCAAGTTTGGGGCATGTAGGGCCTTTCTAGGCAGAGTTATGGGCCAGACAAAAAGGGAAGACAAATATGGTCAAAAATCTTAAAATCCAATTCAAAACATACCTGTAGAGGGGACTCTGATGAGCAGACCAGACCAAGTTTGGGGCATGTAGGGCCTTTCTAGGCAGAGTTATGGGCCAGACAAAAAGGGAAGACAAATATGGTCAAAAATCTTAAAATCCAATCCAAAACACGCCCGTAGAGGGGACTCTGATGAGCAGACCAGACCAAGTTTGGGGCATGTAGGGCCTTTCTAGGCAGAGTTATGGGCCAGACAAAAAGGGAAGACAAATATGGTCAAAAATCTTAAAATCCAATCCAAAACATGCCCGTAGAGGGGACTCTGATGAGCAGACCAGACCAAGTTTGGGGCATGTAGGGCCTTTCTAGGCAGAGTTATGGGCCAGACAAAAAGGGAAGACAAATATGGTCAAAAATCTTAAAATCCAATCCAAAACATGCCCGTAGAGGGGACTCTGATGAGCAGACCAGACCAAGTTTGGGGCATGTAGGGCCTTTCTAGGCAGAGTTATGGGCCGGACAAAAAGGGAAGACAAATATGGTCATTTAAAAAAAAAATCCAATCCAAAACACGCCCGTAGAGGGGACTCTGATGAGCAGACCAGACCAAGTTTGGGGCATGTAGGGCCTTTCTAGGCAGAGTTATGGGCCGGACAAAAAGGGAAGTCAAATATGGTCAATAAAAAAAAAAAATCCAATCCAAAACACGCCCGTAGAGGGGACTCTGATGAGCAGACCAGACCAAGTTTGGGGCATGTAGGGCCTTTCTAGGCAGAGTTATGGGCCGGACAAAAAGGGAAGACAAATATGGCCAAAAATCTCAAAATCCAATCCAAAACACGCCCGTAGAGGGGACTCTGATGAGCAGACCAGACCAAGTTTGGGGCATGTAGGGCCTTTCTAGGCAGAGTTATGGGCCAGACAAAAAGGGAAGATAAATATGGTCAAAAATCTTAAAATACAATCCAAAACACGCCCGTAGAAGGGACTCTGATGAGCAGACCAGACCAAGTTTGGGGCATGTAGGGCCTTTCTAGGCAGAGTTATGGGCCAGACAAAAAGGGAAGACAAATATGGTCAAAAATCTTAAAATCCAATCCAAAACACGCCCGTAGAGGGGACTCTGATGAGCAGACCAGACCAAGTTTGGGGCATGTAGGGCCTTTCTAGGCAGAGTTATGGGCCGGACAAAAAGGGAAGACAAATATGGTCATTCAAATAAAAAATCCAATCCAAAACACGCCCGTAGAGGGGACTCTGATGAGCAGACCAGACCAAGTTTGGGGCATGTAGGGCCTTTCTAGGCAGAGTTATGGGCCAGACAAAATGGGAAGACAAATATGGTCAAAAATCTTAAAATCCAATCCAAAACATGCCCGTAGAGGGGACTCTGATGAGCAGACCAGACCAAGTTTGGGGCATGTAGGGCCTTTCTAGGCAGAGTTATGGGCCAGACAAAAAGGGAAGACAAATATGGTCAAAAATCTTAAAATCCAATCCAAAACACGCCCGTAGAGGGGACTCTGATGAGCAGACCAGACCAAGTTTGGGGCATGTAGGGCCTTTCTAGGCAGAGTTATGGGCCGGACAAAAAGGGAAGACAAATATGGTCATTCAAATAAAAAATCCAATCCAAAACACGCCCGTAGAGGGGACTCTGATGAGCAGACCAGACCAAGTTTGGGGCATGTAGGGCCTTTCTAGGCAGAGTTATGGGCCAGACAAAAAGGGAAGACAAATATGGTCAAAAATCTTAAAATCCAATTCAAAACATACCTGTAGAGGGGACTCTGATGAGCAGACCAGACCAAGTTTGGGGCATGTAGGGCCTTTCTAGGCAGAGTTATGGGCCAGACAAAAAGGGAAGACAAATATGGTCAAAAATCTTAAAATCCAATCCAAAACACGCCCGTAGAGGGGACTCTGATGAGCAGACCAGACCAAGTTTGGGGCATGTAGGGCCTTTCTAGGCAGAGTTATGGGCCAGACAAAAAGGGAAGACAAATATGGTCAAAAATCTTAAAATCCAATCCAAAACATGCCCGTAGAGGGGACTCTGATGAGCAGACCAGACCAAGTTTGGGGCATGTAGGGCCTTTCTAGGCAGAGTTATGGGCCAGACAAAAAGGGAAGACAAATATGGTCAAAAATCTTAAAATCCAATCCAAAACATGCCCGTAGAGGGGACTCTGATGAGCAGACCAGACCAAGTTTGGGGCATGTAGGGCCTTTCTAGGCAGAGTTATGGGCCGGACAAAAAGGGAAGACAAATATGGTCATTTAAAAAAAAAATCCAATCCAAAACACGCCCGTAGAGGGGACTCTGATGAGCAGACCAGACCAAGTTTGGGGCATGTAGGGCCTTTCTAGGCAGAGTTATGGGCCGGACAAAAAGGGAAGTCAAATATGGTCAATAAAAAAAAAAAATCCAATCCAAAACACGCCCGTAGAGGGGACTCTGATGAGCAGACCAGACCAAGTTTGGGGCATGTAGGGCCTTTCTAGGCAGAGTTATGGGCCGGACAAAAAGGGAAGACAAATATGGCCAAAAATCTCAAAATCCAATCCAAAACACGCCCGTAGAGGGGACTCTGATGAGCAGACCAGACCAAGTTTGGGGCATGTAGGGCCTTTCTAGGCAGAGTTATGGGCCAGACAAAAAGGGAAGACAAATATGGTCAAAAATCTTAAAATCCAATCCAAAACATGCCCGTAGAGGGGACTCTGATGAGCAGACCAGACCAAGTTTGGGGCATGTAGGGCCTTTCTAGGCAGAGTTATGGGCCGGACAAAAAGGGAAGACAAATATGGTCATTCAAATAAAAAATCCAATCCAAAACACGCCCGTAGAGGGGACTCTGATGAGCAGACCAGACCAAGTTTGGGGCATGTAGGGCCTTTCTAGGCAGAGTTATGGGCCGGACAAAAAGGGAAGACAAATGTGGTCATTTAAAAAAAAAAATCCAATCCAAAACACGCCCGTAGAGGGGACTCTGATGAGCAGACCAGACCAAGTTTGGGGCATGTAGGGCCTTTCTAGGCAGAGTTATGGGCCAGACAAAAAGGGAAGACAAATATGGTCAAAAATCTTAAAATCCAATCCAAAACATGCCCGTAGAGGGGACTCTGATGAGCAGACCAGACCAAGTTTGGGGCATGTAGGGCCTTTCTAGGCAGAGTTATGGGCCAGACAAAAAGGGAAGACAAATATGGTCAAAAATCTTAAAATCCAATCCAAAACATGCCCGTAGAGGGGACTCTGATGAGCAGACCAGACCAAGTTTGGGGCATGTAGGGCCTTTCTAGGCAGAGTTATGGGCCGGACAAAAAGGGAAGACAAATATGGTCATTTTAAAAAAAAATCCAATCCAAAACACGCCCGTAGAGGGGACTCTGATGAGCAGACCAGACCAAGTTTGGGGCATGTAGGGCCTTTCTAGGCAGAGTTATGGGCCAGACAAAAAGGGAAGACAAATATGGTCAAAAATCTTAAAATCCAATTCAAAACATACCTGTAGAGGGGACTCTGATGAGCAGACCAGACCAAGTTTGGGGCATGTAGGGCCTTTCTAGGCAGAGTTATGGGCCAGACAAAAAGGGAAGACAAATATGGTCAAAAATCTTAAAATCCAATCCAAAACATACCTGTAGAGGGGACTCTGATGAGCAGACCAGACCAAGTTTGGGGCATGTAGGGCCTTTCTAGGCAGAGTTATGGGCCGGACAAAATGGGAAGACAAATATAGTCATAAAAAAAAAAAAATCCAATCCAAAACACGCCCGTAGAGGGGACTCTGATGAGCAGACCAGACCAATTTTGGGGCATGTAGGGCCTTTCTAGGCAGAGTTATGGGCCAGACAAAAAGGGAAGACAAATATGGTCAAAAATCTTAAAATCCAATCCAAAACATGCCCGTAGAGGGGACTCTGATGAGCAGACCAGACCAAGTTTGGGGCATGTAGGGCCTTTCTAGGCAGAGTTATGGGCCAGACAAAAAGGGAAGACAAATATGGTCAAAAATCTTAAAATCCAATCCAAAACATGCCCGTAGAGGGGACTCTGATGAGCAGACCAGACCAAGTTTGGGGCATGTAGGGCCTTTCTAGGCAGAGTTATGGGCCAGACAAAATGGGAAGACAAATATAGTCATTTAAAAACAAAAATCCAATCCAAAACACGCCCGTAGAGGGGACTCTGATGAGCAGACCAGACCAAGTTTAGGGCATGTAGGGCCTTTCTAGGCAGAGTTATGGGCCAGACAAAAAGGGAAGACAAATATGGTCAAAAATCTTAAAATCCAATCCAAAACATGCCCGTAGAGGGGACTCTGATGAGCAGACCAGACCAAGTTTGGGGCATGTAGGGCCTTTCTAGGCAGAGTTATGGGCCAGACAAAAAGGGAAGACAAATATGGTCAAAAATCTTAAAATCCAATCCAAAACATGCCCGTAGAGGGGACTCTGATGAGCAGACCAGACCAAGTTTGGGGCATGTAGGGCCTTTCTAGGCAGAGTTATGGGCCGGACAAAAAGGGAAGACAAATATGGTCATTCAAATAAAAAATCCAATCCAAAACACGCCCGTAGAGGGGACTCTGATGAGCAGACCAGACCAAGTTTGGGGCATGTAGGGCCTTTCTAGGCAGAGTTATGGGCCAGACAAAAAGGGAAGACAAATATGGTCAAAAATCTTAAAATCCAATCCAAAACATGCCCGTAGAGGGGACTCTGATGAGCAGACCAGACCAAGTTTGGGGCATGTAGGGCCTTTCTAGGCAGAGTTATGGGCCAGACAAAAAGGGAAGACAAATATGGTCAAAAATCTTAAAATCCAATCCAAAACATGCCCGTAGAGGGGACTCTGATGAGCAGACCAGACCAAGTTTGGGGCATGTAGGGCCTTTCTAGGCAGAGTTATGGGCCAGACAAAATGGGAAGACAAATATAGTCATTTAAAAACAAAAATCCAATCCAAAACACGCCCGTAGAGGGGACTCTGATGAGCAGACCAGACCAAGTTTAGGGCATGTAGGGCCTTTCTAGGCAGAGTTATGGGCCAGACAAAAAGGGAAGACAAATATGGTCAAAAATCTTAAAATCCAATCCAAAACATGCCCGTAGAGGGGACTCTGATGAGCAGACCAGACCAAGTTTGGGGCATGTAGGGCCTTTCTAGGCAGAGTTATGGGCCAGACAAAAAGGGAAGACAAATATGGTCAAAAATCTTAAAATCCAATCCAAAACATGCCCGTAGAGGGGACTCTGATGAGCAGACCAGACCAAGTTTGGGGCATGTAGGGCCTTTCTAGGCAGAGTTATGGGCCGGACAAAAAGGGAAGACAAATATGGTCATTCAAATAAAAAATCCAATCCAAAACACGCCCGTAGAGGGGACTCTGATGAGCAGACCAGACCAAGTTTGGGGCATGTAGGGCCTTTCTAGGCAGAGTTATGGGCCAGACAAAAAGGGAAGACAAATATGGTCAAAAATCTTAAAATCCAATCCAAAACACGCCCGTAGAGGGGACTCTGATGAGCAGACCAGACCAAGTTTGGGGCATGTAGGGCCTTTCTAGGCAGAGTTATGGGCCAGACAAAATGGGAAGACAAATATAGTCATTTAAAAACAAAAATCCAATCCAAAACACGCCCGTAGAGGGGACTCTGATGAGCAGACCAGACCAAGTTTAGGGCATGTAGGGCCTTTCTAGGCAGAGTTATGGGCCAGACAAAAAGGGAAGACAAATATGGTCAAAAATCTTAAAATCCAATCCAAAACATGCCCGTAGAGGGGACTCTGATGAGCAGACCAGACCAAGTTTGGGGCATGTAGGGCCTTTCTAGGCAGAGTTATGGGCCAGACAAAAAGGGAAGACAAATATGGTCAAAAATCTTAAAATCCAATCCAAAACACGCCCGTAGAGGGGACTCTGATGAGCAGACCAGACCAAGTTTGGGGCATGTAGGGCCTTTCTAGGCAGAGTTATGGGCCGGACAAAAAGGGAAGACAAATATGGTCATTCAAATAAAAAATCCAATCCAAAACACGCCCGTAGAGGGGACTCTGATGAGCAGACCAGACCAAGTTTGGGGCATGTAGGGCCTTTCTAGGCAGAGTTATGGGCCAGACAAAATGGGAAGACAAATATAGTCATTTAAAAACAAAAATCCAATCCAAAACACGCCCGTAGAGGGGACTCTGATGAGCAGACCAGACCAAGTTTAGGGCATGTAGGGCCTTTCTAGGCAGAGTTATGGGCCAGACAAAAAGGGAAGACAAATATGGTCAAAAATCTTAAAATCCAATCCAAAACATGCCCGTAGAGGGGACTCTGATGAGCAGACCAGACCAAGTTTGGGGCATGTAGGGCCTTTCTAGGCAGAG
Source organism: Osmerus eperlanus (assembly GCF_963692335.1). Classification (NCBI taxonomy): domain Eukaryota; kingdom Metazoa; phylum Chordata; class Actinopteri; order Osmeriformes; family Osmeridae; genus Osmerus; species Osmerus eperlanus. The sequence goes on from NC_085018.1 coordinate 27,367,773, forward strand.
TTATGGGCCAGACAAAAAGGGAAGACAAATATGGTCAAAAATCTTAAAATCCAATCCAAAACACGCCCGTAGAGGGGACTCTGATGAGCAGACCAGACCAAGTTTGGGGCATGTAGGGCCTTTCTAGGCAGAGTTATGGGCCGGACAAAAAGGGAAGACAAATATGGTCAAAAATCTTAAAATCCAATCCAAAACACGCCCGTAGAGGGGACCCTGATGAGCAGACCAGACCAAGTTTGGGGCATGTAGGGCCTTTCTAGGCAGAGTTATGGGCCAGACAAAAAGGGAAGACAAATATGGTCAAAAATCTTAAAATCCAATCCAAAACACGCCCGTAGAGGGGACTCTGATGAGCAGACCAGACCAAGTTTGGGGCATGTAGGGCCTTTCTAGGCAGAGTTATGGGCCAGACAAAAAGGGAAGACAAATATGGTCAAAAATCTTAAAATCCAATCCAAAACACGCCCGTAGAGGGGACTCTGATGAGCAGACCAGACCAAGTTTGGGGCATGTAGGGCCTTTCTAGGCAGAGTTATGGGCCAGACAAAAAGGGAAGACAAATATGGTCAAAAATCTTAAAATCCAATCCAAAACACGCCCGTAGAGGGGACCCTGATGAGCAGACCAGACCAAGTTTGGGGCATGTAGGGCCTTTCTAGGCAGAGTTATGGGCCAGACAAAAAGGGAAGACAAATATGGTCAAAAATCTTAAAATCCAATCCAAAACACGCCCGTAGAGGGGACTCTGATGAGCAGACCAGACCAAGTTTGGGGCATGTAGGGCCTTTCTAGGCAGAGTTATGGGCCAGACAAAAAGGGAAGACAAATATGGTCAAAAATCTTAAAATCCAATCCAAAACATGCCCGTAGAGGGGACTCTGATGAGCAGACCAGACCAAGTTTGGGGCATGTAGGGCCTTTCTAGGCAGAGTTATGGGCTGGACAAAAAGGGAAGACAAATATGGTCATTTAAAAAAAAAAATCCAATCCAAAACACGCCCGTAGAGGGGACTCTGATGAGCAGACCAGACCAAGTTTGGGGCATGTAGGGCCTTTCTAGGCAGAGTTATGGGCCAGACAAAAAGGCAAGACAAATATGGTCAAAAATCTTAAAATCCAATCCAAAACACGCCCGTAGAGGGGACTTTGATGAGCAGACCAGACCAAGTTTGGGGCATGTAGGGCCTTTCTAGGCAGAGTTATGGGCCGGACAAAAAGACAGCTCAATTTGTCATGGTATAACATTGTTTTACATAGCCAAAGCACACATTATTTCTTCTAGCACCAGCAAAACTATATATGTGTATATATAGTTTATATATAAGTTACAACAGAAGTTCATGTGTATGTGTGTCTCTCTGTTTCAAAGTGTGAACTGAATCTGGGGGAGGTGTGTGTGTCTCTTTGTTTTCAAGGTGTGAACTGAGTGTGGGGGTGGGGGTGTCTTTGTGTCAATGTGTGAACTGCTGATGTTTGATTCAGTAACCTGTGAAAAGTAGAATACAGAAAATATGGGAATGGTTTGTAACTGACTTTTTTTTTTGTCATTATAGAAAAACCTCTCACCCGGTCCCTCATCTGCCATCGTGCCTCAACCCACAGCTAGTCACAGGCCAGTGCATATCAGTGGAGACAGCACCGCTGGTCGGCTGAAGTGCAGGCACTGTGGTGTAAAGACACCAGTGAAGTGCTCAACCTGTGATGTGGCTTTGTGCTTTGTCCCCAAGCGTGACTGCTACAATGACTGGCATGTTGCCCAAAACATTCTGTGAAATTGTTTGTAAATAATTAGTGTCACAATTCACTGTAAATAGTTTGGTGTGTCTTATATAAACTGCTTTTCCACAATAGCACTTGTTTTGAGTCTTTTATATGCATTAAGTTTAGTTTCAAGAAGGTAAAAAGCACTCTAATGCTTCAGTTACTCTGTTTCAGCAACACTAATGGTGAATCTGAATCTGAATATGGGATATGATAGCCCTAAGTGTCACCTTTCATTAGAGCCCAAACCTATGACTGTAGGTGAAAGAGTTCAAAAGTTGTAGCCTTTTTATGCTAGGTATGTGGCCATGGTTACCCAGGGTCCTTTTGGAGTCTCCAAAGGGCACTTATAGAAAATGCCTGGATGTACCCATAGAAAAACATTCATTTTTCATGGTATTATATTCGACTTTTCAGTTGAATTGGGTAAGGCTTCAAGCTGTGGTCCAATGTTGCCTTCCAGCTAATACCTACCACTTCTAGACCTCTTCAGGCCTCTGTTTTCAAAACAAAATCTAGGCGGACTTAGAAACTTTCAATTTCCTTGTGTTCAAGCCTCTATTAATCAACACCAGTAGGACTGACAGGGGTCCTGACAACAGGGGAAAAAACTTCAGAGTGTCAGCTTTCAAAAGAGACCATTTGCATGCATGTACTCCAAATGGTTCAAGAACAGCTTTCAATTTACTTTGGGTATGCTGTTTAGGCGTTTTCAGGCAAATTTAACAAGATTTTGAAAAGGTTAATACTTTTTTCCCAGGTGCCTAACAGCCTATGTGCTTCCCAGGTGCTCTTAGAGCAGCAGACCTGTTGATATGGTCTCAGCTTTCTCTTAGAGCAGTAGACCTGTTGACATGGTCTCAACTTGTTGAAATCCCATGAGCAGACAGTGTCTGAGTGTGTGCCGGGAGTATTTTGAAAAGTAATTTGAAAAGTATTAAAGTATTTTGAAAAGTATTTTTGAAAAGTAATTAGAAAAATATTAAAGTATTTTTGAAAAGTACTTTAATAAATTACTTTTAAAAAATACTTTAATATTTTTCTAATTACTTTTAAAAAATACTTTAATATTTTTCTAATTACTTTAAAAAAATACTTTAATATTTTTCTAATTACTTTTAAAAAATACTTTAATATTTTTCTAATTACTTTTAAAAAATACTTTAATACTTTTCTAATTACTTTTAAAAAATACTTTAATATTTTTCTAATTACTTTTCAAAAATACTTTAATATTTTTCTAATTACTTTTCAAAAATACTTTAATACTTTTCTAATTACTTTTCAAAAATACTTTAATACTTTTCTAATTACTTTTCAAAAATACTTTAATACTTTTCTAATTACTTTTCAAAAATACTTTAATACTTTTCTAATTACTTTTCAAAAATACTTTAATATTTTTCTAATTACTTTTCAAAAATACTTTAATATTTTTCTAATTACTTTTCAAAAATACTTTAATATTTTTCTAATTACTTTTCAAAAATACTTTAATATTTTTCTAATTACTTTTCAAAAATACTGTAATATTTTTCTAATTACTTTTCAAAAATACTTTAATATTTTTCTAATTACTTTTCAAAAATACTTTAATACTTTTCTAATTACTTTTCAAAAATACTTTAATACTTTTCTAATTACTTTTCAAAAATACTTTAATACTTTTCTAATTACTTTTCAAAAATACTTTAATATTTTTCTAATTACTTTTCAAAAATACTTTAATATTTTTCTAATTACTTTTCAAAAATACTTTAATATTTTCTAATTACTTTTCAAAAATACTTTAATATTTTTCTAATTACTTTTCAAAAATACTTTAATATTTTTCTAATTACTTTTCAAAAATACTTTAATACTTTTCTAATTACTTTTAAAAAATACTTTAATATTTTTCTAATTACTTTTAAAAAATACTTTAATACTTTTCTAATTACTTTTCAAAAATACTTTAATACTTTTCTAATTACTTTTCAAAAATACTTTAATATTTTTCTAATTACTTTTCAAAAATACTTTAATATTTTTCTAATTACTTTTCAAAAATACTTTAATACTTTTCTAATTACTTTTCAAAAATACTTTAATACTTTTCTAATTACTTTTCAAAAATACTTTAATATTTTTCTAATTACTTTTCAAAAATACTTTAATACTTTTCTAATTACTTTTCAAAAATACTGTCATATTTTTCTAATTACTTTTCAAAAATACTTTAATACTTTTATAATTACTTTTCAAAAATACTGTCATATTTTTCTAATTACTTTTCAAAAATACTTTAATATTTTTCTAATTACTTTTCAAAAATACTTTAATATTTTTCTAATTACTTTTCAAAAATACTTTAATATTTTTCTAATTACTTTTCAAAAATACTTTAATATTTTTCAAAATACTTTTCAAAAATACTTTAATATTTTTCAAAATACTTTTCAAAATACTTTTCTAATTACTTTTCAAAATACTTTTCAAAATACATTTAAAAAATACTTTAATACTTTTCTAATTACTTTTCAAAATACTTTTTGAGATGATCTTGTTGACATGTTCTCAGCTTTCTCTTAGAGCAGAAGACCTGTTGGCATGGTCTCAACTTGTTGAAATCCCATGACACACCCATGCTAAACCTCCTAAATATACAGATAAATATAAAAATACAATATACTAAGACAGACACAGACAGACAGAAAGGTAGGCAGGCAGTAAACAGATTAGTCAGGAGTGTGGGGAAAAAAAGGCTTCAGAGGCAAGACATTTCAACACCACTTCAACACACTGCGACACCATCATTTGGCAGACACTTCAAAACACGCCGGGAAGGGGGGTGAGCGCCGCTTTTCAGAGGACTCGCTCCGTGGAAGGGAGGGAAGAGGCGTGGGAGTTTTCGGAGAGGTCACTTGCTCGGAAGTGTGGGAAAAAAAGGCTTCAGAGGGGGTGTTTCCAAAATATACAAATCCAAAAATCCCATCCAAAAACTGCACATAGAGGGGCTTCTAATGAGCAAACCAGACCAAGTTTGGGGCCTGGGGGAGCCTCCTAGGCAGAGTTATGGGGGGGGGGAAAGGTAGACAGAGTCAAGCGGGAGTCCAAAACCCCCTTTTCCTCAAAATGGTACAGTCCAAAAAAAACCTACATGGTAAAGTCCTAACCCCCCTTTCTTCTCCATGGTAAAATCCTAAAGTCTCTTTCTCTAACCCTAACCCTCAGGTGCCTGGTCCCGCCCTACACTGCCATGTCCCCTGGACTGACAGGTCGGTGGACCCATTTAGTTTCACAGGGGCCCCTCCCCATCTCTCTGGGGGGGTGGCCCTGGACCTCTCCTCATTTCTGGGGAGTGGCCCTGACACCTTTGGTGCCAGTCAACCAATTGCTGTGTCTATCAGACAAACAGATTGGCTTGATCTTCACTTAAAATCATGCCGGTACCCCTCTTCGTGGCTACCATTCCTACCTTTGGTTTCTCTCAATCAAGCGGGAGTCCAAACCTCCCTTTCTTCAAAATGGTAAAAGTCTCTTTCTCTCTCTGTCTCTAACACTAACCCTAACCCTTAGGTGCCTGGTCCTGCCCTACACTGCCATGTCCCCTGGACTGACAGGTTGGGGGAGGGGACCCATTTTATTTCACAAGAGCCCCTCCCCATTTCTGGGGAGCGGCCCTGACACTTTGGTGCCAGTCAACCAATCGCTGTGTCTATCAGACAAGCAGATCGATTTAATCTTCACTAATACTCAGGCCGATACCCCTCTTCGGGGCTACCATTCCTACCTTTGGTTTCTCAATCATTTTCCAGTTTGATTAGGCTCAATGGGGTTTTTGATACCCGACGCCGCTTGCCGCTCTCACCGTTGAAAGATTTGCTACCTCAGTTGATGGGGTCTCCCTGAAACGATTCAAGGCCTCATCCGGATCCCTTGGCAGACTCCTGACGTAGGGGTTCCAGACCGGGTTTTACACAGCTTTGGTGAGTATGATTTTCCGAGGTATAGTTAGCGTTGGTAGAAGATTGGTGGGTCCAGTGGTTTAGCACAATGGGACATATTCCCAGGACTCACCCGCCGACAAACCTAGGCCCTAGCCACTGGTAGAAGCTTGTAGGGAGTTCCATGGCTCGATAGGAGCCTTACCTCCCTTCCGCCAGCACTCCTTAGCCCCTGCTGGGTAAGCTGCGACAGGGGCAGCTTGTCTGGGTGGGCGGGAGACTTTGATCCACTCTGGGCAGGCTGTGATCACAAGCAGTCTGTCCGGGCAAGTGGTTCTTCAGGCCCTCTCCGGGCAGGCTGTGGTAACCTTGCGGTGTTAACAAGCAGTCTGTTTGGGTGGGCGGTAAGTATGCGGCCCTCCTGCGTCCCATTCGGGACAGCACGCAGGATGTGGTGGTCCAGGGCTCAGGACCTTGATCGTAGCCCAGTCTTTTACGGGGGGTAGCCCCACTCATGCACCACTGCACTACACCTTGACTGATTCTGATCATCACCCTTTAGCCCAAGGGGTGTGATCAAACCCATACCCCAGGATACGCTTTTGCCTCCCTGGTTTCTGGTGCTTGTTGGCTTCCCCATGAGAAATTTATTCTCTTGGACATGTTCTCTTGCACAGTTTATTGTGCCTCTTACTGGGTATCCATTCTACCCCCAAATTTTCCGTGTGGCGAGAGCAGTGGGCAGGATCCAAGGTAAGAATTGCACCATTTTTGCTTATTAGCATTAGCACTGATTGCTAATATATTTTTTTTAACCTCTTAAGCATCCTGTTAAATGTGCCTAAAAACGCCTAAACAGCATACCCAAAGTAAATTGGAAGCTGTTCTTGAACCATTTGGAGTACATGCATGTAAATGATCTCTTTTGAAAGCTGACACTCTGAAGTTATGTCCCCTGTTGTCAGGACCCCTGTCAGTCCTTCTAGTGTTGAGTAATAGAAGCTTGAACACAAGGAAAGTGAAAATTTCTATTTCCGCCTAGATTTTGTTTTGAAAACAGAGGCCTGAAGAGGCCTAGAGGTGGTAGGTATTATCTGGAAGACTAAATTGGACCACAGGTTGAAGCCTTACCCAATTCAAATCAAAAGTCAAACATAATACCACAATATATTCATATTTGACACATGTTTTTATAAGAGTACATCCAGGAATTTTCTAAAAGGGTCTTTTGGAGACTCCAAAATGACCCTTTGTAACCAAGGTCAAATAAAAAGGTAATATTTTTCATAATTGTTATCTCTAATGAAAGGTGGTACTTAGAACTATCATATATAATAGCTAAATCCCTAATTAGTAATACTGAAACACAAAAACTGAAGCATGAACACATTGGAGTGCTTTATCTGATTCCAAGGATTGGCGCACAAAGAACACTGATTCTGTCAACCATATTGCGCAATCGACTGTTATTTTGAAGGCTCCACAGACGCATACAAATGAGGTATTGGCATTTTCAGCTAGCTGTCAGCTACAAGGCTAACAAGCTAATTTCAGAGCCAGTCGAAGCCAGTTCGAGAAATTTGTTTAGAACGAGTGTGGGGGGGGGGGCGGGGGAGGGGGCAGGACGCACAGACCTAGTTGGCTTTAGAGGGCTGTCAACGGGGCATGGAAGCTCCTATTGGGTCGAACAAGGTGTCAATCAAAAGGGGAGGGTTCAACGGACATTTTGATACCTTCATTTAGTAAATACTCCGTTGCTAACCGGAGAAAATAACACTTTTATGTGAACAAGTTGTTTCTTCCGTCGGCTAACTTGCATAATGAAACAAAGGATAATGGCTATTCATGAACGTAAAACATTGTATTTGGACGAATTACTTTACATGGTTAGATACTTTGAACCCTTGGGACTTACGCAGATCAAGTTTTGATGGCATGATTTGCACACCTGGACCTATTTGAACAACTTAGGGTGAGTACAACTTTTTTCTTTGGCATTGTTGAAGGAATGTTCACCGGAAAAAGACGTTGACTTTGCTTGCTATTGCGACTTGATCTTGAATTGGTTTATTTCAATGGAAGCACAAGAATCGTAGCTTTCCAACGATGTATAACATGTGTAGCGTCTAAAAAATATATTTGTTAGAATTTAGTGCGTCGTAACTGAGGGAGGGGGAGGCAGCATTTTTGTCTCGCGGGCGAAACAGGAGCGTAAACAGGTTAAATTAAATTTCAAAGAAATTTATTTTTCCAAAAATTCAAGCTTTACAATTCAAATTTTATTTCACATTGAACTTAGACTCTCCAATTCCTCCTACAACATGCACCATTTTGCATATTAGCATTAGCATTGATTGCTAGTAAAAAAAAGGTTTCCTTCACAAATTAGTTCTACTGGCCCGATTTGGACAAGAATGGGGTTAGTCTTCGGACAGCGGTATGTCATCACTTTTACTCCCATTCTCCAGACCGGTTTCCAACAGATCTCATCCTAGACCTTGGGATATCCAGTTTGTCATTGCTAGACCTATATTACCAAATGTTGGGATTGATACCCTTCTTGGATCTTTACTGGACTTTAGACATTATACAAACTCTATACTAACCCTAGTTTATCATAAGGGGACGGAGTTAGTGGGGTTTCAGGTGCGCGTGCCTAAATGGGGTCTCACCTGTACTGTGGTCCCGTTGGGGTCCCACAGGGTGTTTCCATCATTACTGCCACACCTAACCCTCATTAATGCTACCTAACCTGCCTGGGCCTTGGTCTCTACTCACCCCTACAGCTCCTTCTCATTCCAACCTTAGATTTGCCTTGATTCCTTTATCATTAAGAAGATTTGCCGTCAATTCTCTCTCTTTCGGTTCTCTTCCTTTACCCAAAAAACCCTCTCCCTTGGGGACCCCTTGATAGCAGCTGTGTTCTTCTGGGAAATGGATACGGTCCCCCAATTTCACCCTGCGATCCTCTCCTCTGGGAAGGTGCTTATGATTCTTCACCTAAAACCCTAACCCTTAATTACCCCTTTGCAAACTCTCCTCCCATCCTTGGGACCACCCTTTGGATGGGAGGTAGACTTGCTTAGCCCTGTGGGCAAGTGTCCTTTGCCCTGTGGGTGTTGGCTCTGTAGTCATTTCTCTCTCTACCACTTCCTGACTTCTCCTTGTCATCTCTCCTGTCTATACATCCCTGAGCCTCTGGACCAACACCTAAATGTAACCTTGTTGGAGCTTTGGACCTGTACTAGTCGTCGTTGTTGTAACCAGAACCCTACCCAACTCTGACTCTAACCCTAACCATTTGGGACCTATGCCTAAAGGACCCGGTTCTGACCTTCCTGCTACCTACAGCATCCTCCACTCCAATGGGACTTTTTTTTTGACAAACTCTCATTGGTTGTCTCTGTCCACCACACTGCCCACCCCCCTCCTGTGCCTGAAATTGTAAAGGAACTTTTTTTTGAAAGGCTTTCCTCTTACCTGCCACTGGTCACCCTGACCCATGGCTTTCCATTTGTTGAACCCTTGTAGGACCCTCTCCAACCCCCAGTGGTCATCATCCTGCCATACTTTCACTTCATTGGGACTTTATTGAAAATGCTACCGCCCATCTCTGGTTACCCCCACACACTCACATTGGACCTCTGCTACCATCATGACTTTCCCTCTCGGGCACAATTTGAAGGGAGTCAGTTTCAAGGACCTTACTTGCACCCACGGGGTCCCTCTTCCTAAAGGGACTTATTTTGACAAGCTTTTTGGCTTTCTGGCACAGAGTAACTTTGAACTTATACTCCCAATACTCGCTCATTAGCCTTATCTCACCATTCTCAGAGGACTTTTAGTTTGAAGACCCCATCCATCTCCTGACAACCCAACCCATGGCTTTTCATCCTGAAGACCCTTGTAGGGCCTCTTATTCTGAACTCGCTTCCCTCCCTTGGACACCCAGCCCTGATCACATTACTCCAACAACCCCGTCAGCCACGACACTGGTTGCATGTAGAAGCTGACACCAATCAAGGTTGTCCTCCCCGATTGCTAAACCCTTACCGTCTATGCCTGTTCCCTAGGGCAACCTTCGTATGACCCACTTACATACCCGTGGTCAAAGAACAGGCATTACCCATCCCTATGCAAATTACCTGCATTTTGACCCATTAACATGTTATATCCACCACAAGGGGCAGCAATTGTGACCTTATAGTATGGCAGTGGTTCAAAATCTTAGTTTTTGGGGCACCCCTGTCTTACATGCTTCACTGCTCTAACATACCTGATTCAAATGAAGGGTGATTATCAAGCTTCTGCAGAGCTAGATAACTACTGATTCATTAAAATCAGGTGTGTAGGAGGAGGGGAAACATAGAAAACCATCTGTTCTGTATGATTTACAAGGACCAGGGTAGAGATGTTACTATTTCTCAAGGCCCCGCTGTCCTAGATTTTTCCAACATACCTGATATAAATGAATTGGTTGTTATCTAGCTCTGCAGAAGCTAGTAAGGGCTGTTCATTAAAATCAGTTGTAGGTGGAGGGGAAACATTCAGAACCATCTGTAATGCCTAAGGTCGAAAATCACAGGCTTAGGTCACTAGTGCTCAACCCTGGTCCTCAGGACCCCCCTGTCCTGCACATTTTAGATTTTTCCCTGCTCCAACATACCTGATACAAATGAATTGGTTGTTATCAAGCTCTGGAGAAGCTTAATAATGACTGTTCATTTGTATCAGGTATGTTGGAGCAGGGAAAAATCTAAAATGTGCAGGGCAGGGTGGCCCTGAGGACCAGGATTTTGAAACCCTTGGGACCAGGGGGCACCCCAGGAGTAAAGGTCAGGCTATGGGGCAACTAGGGTTGGGGTTAGGGTTGGGGTCAGGCTATGGGGCAACTAGGGTTGGGGTTAGGGTTGGGGTCAGGCTATGGGGCAACTAGGGTTGGGGTTAGGGTTGGGGTCAGGCTATGGGGCAACTAGGGTTGGGGTTAGGGTTGGGGTCAGGCTATGGGGCAACTAGGGTTGGGGTTAGGGTTGGGGTCAGGCTATGGGGCAACTAGGGTTGGGGTTAGGGTTGGGGTCAGGCTATGGGGCAACTAGGGTTGGGGTTAGGGTTGGGGTCAGGCTATGGGGCAACTAGGGTTGGGGTTAGGGTTGGGGTCAGGCTATGGGGCAACTAGGGTTGGGGTTAGGGTTGGGGTCAGGCTATGGGGCAACTAGGGTTGGGGTTAGGGTTGGGGTCAGGCTATGGGGCAACTAGGGTTGGGGTTAGGGTTGGGGTCAGGCTATGGGGCAACTAGGGTTGGGGTTAGGGTTGGGGTCAGGCTATGGGGCAACTAGGGTTGGGGTTAGGGTTGGGGTCAGGCTATGGGGCAACTAGGGTTGGGGTTAGGGTTGGGGTCAGGCTATGGGGCAACTAGGGTTGGGGTTAGGGTTGGGGTCAGGCTATGGGGCAACTAGGGTTGGGGTTAGGGTTGGGGTCAGGCTATGGGGCAACTAGGGTTGGGGTTAGGGTTGGGGTCAGGCTATGGGGCAACTAGGGTTGGGGTTAGGGTTGGGGTCAGGCTATGGGGCAACTAGGGTTGGGGTTAGGGTTGGGGTCAGGCTATGGGGCAACTAGGGTTGGGGTTAGGGTTGGGGTCAGGCTATGGGGCAACTAGGGTTGGGGTTAGGGTTGGGGTCAGGCTATGGGGCAACTAGGGTTGGGGTTAGGGTTGGGGTCAGGCTATGGGGCAACTAGGGTTGGGGTTAGGGTTGGGGTCAGGCTATGGGGCAACTAGGGTTGGGGTTAGGGTTGGGGTCAGGCTATGGGGCAACTAGGGTTGGGGTTAGGGTTGGGGTCAGGCTATGGGGCAACTAGGGTTGGGGTTAGGGTTGGGGTCAGGCTATGGGGCAACTAGGGTTGGGGTTAGGGTTGGGGTCAGGCTATGGGGCAACTAGGGTTGGGGTTAGGGTTGGGGTCAGGCTATGGGGCAACTAGGGTTGGGGTTAGGGTTGGGGTCAGGCTATGGGGCAACTAGGGTTGGGGTTAGGGTTGGGGTCAGGCTATGGGGCAACTAGGGTTGGGGTTAGGGTTGGGGTCAGGCTATGGGGCAACTAGGGTTGGGGTTAGGGTTGGGGTCAGGCTATGGGGCAACTAGGGTTGGGGTTAGGGTTGGGGTCAGGCTATGGGGCAACTAGGGTTGGGGTTAGGGTTGGGGTCAGGCTATGGGGCAACTAGGGTTGGGGTTAGGGTTGGGGTCAGGCTATGGGGCAACTAGGGTTGGGGTTAGGGTTGGGGTCAGGCTATGGGGCAACTAGGGTTGGGGTTAGGGTTGGGGTCAGGCTATGGGGCAACTAGGGTTGGGGTTAGGGTTGGGGTCAGGCTATGGGGCAACTAGGGTTGGGGTTAGGGTTGGGGTCAGGCTATGGGGCAACTAGGGTTGGGGTTAGGGTTGGGGTCAGGCTATGGGGCAACTAGGGTTGGGGTTAGGGTTGGGGTCAGGCTATGGGGCAACTAGGGTTGGGGTTAGGGTTGGGGTCAGGCTATGGGGCAACTAGGGTTGGGGTTAGGGTTGGGGTCAGGCTATGGGGCAACTAGGGTTGGGGTTAGGGTTGGGGTCAGGCTATGGGGCAACTAGGGTTGGGGTTAGGGTTGGGGTCAGGCTATGGGGCAACTAGGGTTGGGGTTAGGGTTGGGGTCAGGCTATGGGGCAACTAGGGTTGGGGTTAGGGTTGGGGTCAGGCTATGGGGCAACTAGGGTTGGGGTTAGGGTTGGGGTCAGGCTATGGGGCAACTAGGGTTGGGGTTAGGGTTGGGGTCAGGCTATGGGGCAACTAGGGTTGGGGTTAGGGTTGGGGTCAGGCTATGGGGCAACTAGGGTTGGGGTTAGGGTTGGGGTCAGGCTATGGGGCAACTAGGGTTGGGGTTAGGGTTGGGGTCAGGCTATGGGGCAACTAGGGTTGGGGTTAGGGTTGGGGTCAGGCTATGGGGCAACTAGGGTTGGGGTTAGGGTTGGGGTCAGGCTATGGGGCAACTAGGGTTGGGGTTAGGGTTGGGGTCAGGCTATGGGGCAACTAGGGTTGGGGTTAGGGTTGGGGTCAGGCTATGGGGCAACTAGGGTTGGGGTTAGGGTTGGGGTCAGGCTATGGGGCAACTAGGGTTGGGGTTAGGGTTGGGGTCAGGCTATGGGGCAACTAGGGTTGGGGTTAGGGTTGGGGTCAGGCTATGGGGCAACTAGGGTTGGGGTTAGGGTTGGGGTCAGGCTATGGGGCAACTAGGGTTGGGGTTAGGGTTGGGGTCAGGCTATGGGGCAACTAGGGTTGGGGTTAGGGTTGGGGTCAGGCTATGGGGCAACTAGGGTTGGGGTTAGGGTTGGGGTCAGGCTATGGGGCAACTAGGGTTGGGGTTAGGGTTGGGGTCAGGCTATGGGGCAACTAGGGTTGGGGTTAGGGTTGGGGTCAGGCTATGGGGCAACTAGGGTTGGGGTTAGGGTTGGGGTCAGGCTATGGGGCAACTAGGGTTGGGGTTAGGGTTGGGGTCAGGCTATGGGGCAACTAGGGTTGGGGTTAGGGTTGGGGTCAGGCTATGGGGCAACTAGGGTTGGGGTTAGGGTTGGGGTCAGGCTATGGGGCAACTAGGGTTGGGGTTAGGGTTGGGGTCAGGCTATGGGGCAACTAGGGTTGGGGTTAGGGTTGGGGTCAGGCTATGGGGCAACTAGGGTTGGGGTTAGGGTTGGGGTCAGGCTATGGGGCAACTAGGGTTGGGGTTAGGGTTGGGGTCAGGCTATGGGGCAACTAGGGTTGGGGTTAGGGTTGGGGTCAGGCTATGGGGCAACTAGGGTTGGGGTTAGGGTTGGGGTCAGGCTATGGGGCAACTAGGGTTGGGGTTAGGGTTGGGGTCAGGCTATGGGGCAACTAGGGTTGGGGTTAGGGTTGGGGTCAGGCTATGGGGCAACTAGGGTTGGGGTTAGGGTTGGGGTCAGGCTATGGGGCAACTAGGGTTGGGGTTAGGGTTGGGGTCAGGCTATGGGGCAACTAGGGTTGGGGTTAGGGTTGGGGTCAGGCTATGGGGCAACTAGGGTTGGGGTTAGGGTTGGGGTCAGGCTATGGGGCAACTAGGGTTGGGGTTAGGGTTGGGGTCAGGCTATGGGGCAACTAGGGTTGGGGTTAGGGTTGGGGTCAGGCTATGGGGCAACTAGGGTTGGGGTTAGGGTTGGGGTCAGGCTATGGGGCAACTAGGGTTGGGGTTAGGGTTGGGGTCAGGCTATGGGGCAACTAGGGTTGGGGTTAGGGTTGGGGTCAGGCTATGGGGCAACTAGGGTTGGGGTTAGGGTTGGGGTCAGGCTATGGGGCAACTAGGGTTGGGGTTAGGGTTGGGGTCAGGCTATGGGGCAACTAGGGTTGGGGTTAGGGTTGGGGTCAGGCTATGGGGCAACTAGGGTTGGGGTTAGGGTTGGGGTCAGGCTATGGGGCAACTAGGGTTGGGGTTAGGGTTGGGGTCAGGCTATGGGGCAACTAGGGTTGGGGTTAGGGTTGGGGTCAGGCTATGGGGCAACTAGGGTTGGGGTTAGGGTTGGGGTCAGGCTATGGGGCAACTAGGGTTGGGGTTAGGGTTGGGGTCAGGCTATGGGGCAACTAGGGTTGGGGTTAGGGTTGGGGTCAGGCTATGGGGCAACTAGGGTTGGGGTTAGGGTTGGGGTCAGGCTATGGGGCAACTAGGGTTGGGGTTAGGGTTGGGGTCAGGCTATGGGGCAACTAGGGTTGGGGTTAGGGTTGGGGTCAGGCTATGGGGCAACTAGGGTTGGGGTTAGGGTTGGGGTCAGGCTATGGGGCAACTAGGGTTGGGGTTAGGGTTGGGGTCAGGCTATGGGGCAACTAGGGTTGGGGTTAGGGTTGGGGTCAGGCTATGGGGCAACTAGGGTTGGGGTTAGGGTTGGGGTCAGGCTATGGGGCAACTAGGGTTGGGGTTAGGGTTGGGGTCAGGCTATGGGGCAACTAGGGTTGGGGTTAGGGTTGGGGTCAGGCTATGGGGCAACTAGGGTTGGGGTTAGGGTTGGGGTCAGGCTATGGGGCAACTAGGGTTGGGGTTAGGGTTGGGGTCAGGCTATGGGGCAACTAGGGTTGGGGTTAGGGTTGGGGTCAGGCTATGGGGCAACTAGGGTTGGGGTTAGGGTTGGGGTCAGGCTATGGGGCAACTAGGGTTGGGGTTAGGGTTGGGGTCAGGCTATGGGGCAACTAGGGTTGGGGTTAGGGTTGGGGTCAGGCTATGGGGCAACTAGGGTTGGGGTTAGGGTTGGGGTCAGGCTATGGGGCAACTAGGGTTGGGGTTAGGGTTGGGGTCAGGCTATGGGGCAACTAGGGTTGGGGTTAGGGTTGGGGTCAGGCTATGGGGCAACTAGGGTTGGGGTTAGGGTTGGGGTCAGGCTATGGGGCAACTAGGGTTGGGGTTAGGGTTGGGGTCAGGCTATGGGGCAACTAGGGTTGGGGTTAGGGTTGGGGTCAGGCTATGGGGCAACTAGGGTTGGGGTTAGGGTTGGGGTCAGGCTATGGGGCAACTAGGGTTGGGGTTAGGGTTGGGGTCAGGCTATGGGGCAACTAGGGTTGGGGTTAGGGTTGGGGTCAGGCTATGGGGCAACTAGGGTTGGGGTTAGGGTTGGGGTCAGGCTATGGGGCAACTAGGGTTGGGGTTAGGGTTGGGGTCAGGCTATGGGGCAACTAGGGTTGGGGTTAGGGTTGGGGTCAGGCTATGGGGCAACTAGGGTTGGGGTTAGGGTTGGGGTCAGGCTATGGGGCAACTAGGGTTGGGGTTAGGGTTGGGGTCAGGCTATGGGGCAACTAGGGTTGGGGTTAGGGTTGGGGTCAGGCTATGGGGCAACTAGGGTTGGGGTTAGGGTTGGGGTCAGGCTATGGGGCAACTAGGGTTGGGGTTAGGGTTGGGGTCAGGCTATGGGGCAACTAGGGTTGGGGTTAGGGTTGGGGTCAGGCTATGGGGCAACTAGGGTTGGGGTTAGGGTTGGGGTCAGGCTATGGGGCAACTAGGGTTGGGGTTAGGGTTGGGGTCAGGCTATGGGGCAACTAGGGTTGGGGTTAGGGTTGGGGTCAGGCTATGGGGCAACTAGGGTTGGGGTTAGGGTTGGGGTCAGGCTATGGGGCAACTAGGGTTGGGGTTAGGGTTGGGGTCAGGCTATGGGGCAACTAGGGTTGGGGTTAGGGTTGGGGTCAGGCTATGGGGCAACTAGGGTTGGGGTTAGGGTTGGGGTCAGGCTATGGGGCAACTAGGGTTGGGGTTAGGGTTGGGGTCAGGCTATGGGGCAACTAGGGTTGGGGTTAGGGTTGGGGTCAGGCTATGGGGCAACTAGGGTTGGGGTTAGGGTTGGGGTCAGGCTATGGGGCAACTAGGGTTGGGGTTAGGGTTGGGGTCAGGCTATGGGGCAACTAGGGTTGGGGTTAGGGTTGGGGTCAGGCTATGGGGCAACTAGGGTTGGGGTTAGGGTTGGGGTCAGGCTATGGGGCAACTAGGGTTGGGGTTAGGGTTGGGGTCAGGCTATGGGGCAACTAGGGTTGGGGTTAGGGTTGGGGTCAGGCTATGGGGCAACTAGGGTTGGGGTTAGGGTTGGGGTCAGGCTATGGGGCAACTAGGGTTGGGGTTAGGGTTGGGGTCAGGCTATGGGGCAACTAGGGTTGGGGTTAGGGTTGGGGTCAGGCTATGGGGCAACTAGGGTTGGGGTTAGGGTTGGGGTCAGGCTATGGGGCAACTAGGGTTGGGGTTAGGGTTGGGGTCAGGCTATGGGGCAACTAGGGTTGGGGTTAGGGTTGGGGTCAGGCTATGGGGCAACTAGGGTTGGGGTTAGGGTTGGGGTCAGGCTATGGGGCAACTAGGGTTGGGGTTAGGGTTGGGGTCAGGCTATGGGGCAACTAGGGTTGGGGTTAGGGTTGGGGTCAGGCTATGGGGCAACTAGGGTTGGGGTTAGGGTTGGGGTCAGGCTATGGGGCAACTAGGGTTGGGGTTAGGGTTGGGGTCAGGCTATGGGGCAACTAGGGTTGGGGTTAGGGTTGGGGTCAGGCTATGGGGCAACTAGGGTTGGGGTTAGGGTTGGGGTCAGGCTATGGGGCAACTAGGGTTGGGGTTAGGGTTGGGGTCAGGCTATGGGGCAACTAGGGTTGGGGTTAGGGTTGGGGTCAGGCTATGGGGCAACTAGGGTTGGGGTTAGGGTTGGGGTCAGGCTATGGGGCAACTAGGGTTGGGGTTAGGGTTGGGGTCAGGCTATGGGGCAACTAGGGTTGGGGTTAGGGTTGGGGTCAGGCTATGGGGCAACTAGGGTTGGGGTTAGGGTTGGGGTCAGGCTATGGGGCAACTAGGGTTGGGGTTAGGGTTGGGGTCAGGCTATGGGGCAACTAGGGTTGGGGTTAGGGTTGGGGTCAGGCTATGGGGCAACTAGGGTTGGGGTTAGGGTTGGGGTCAGGCTATGGGGCAACTAGGGTTGGGGTTAGGGTTGGGGTCAGGCTATGGGGCAACTAGGGTTGGGGTTAGGGTTGGGGTCAGGCTATGGGGCAACTAGGGTTGGGGTTAGGGTTGGGGTCAGGCTATGGGGCAACTAGGGTTGGGGTTAGGGTTGGGGTCAGGCTATGGGGCAACTAGGGTTGGGGTTAGGGTTGGGGTCAGGCTATGGGGCAACTAGGGTTGGGGTTAGGGTTGGGGTCAGGCTATGGGGCAACTAGGGTTGGGGTTAGGGTTGGGGTCAGGCTATGGGGCAACTAGGGTTGGGGTTAGGGTTGGGGTCAGGCTATGGGGCAACTAGGGTTGGGGTTAGGGTTGGGGTCAGGCTATGGGGCAACTAGGGTTGGGGTTAGGGTTGGGGTCAGGCTATGGGGCAACTAGGGTTGGGGTTAGGGTTGGGGTCAGGCTATGGGGCAACTAGGGTTGGGGTTAGGGTTGGGGTCAGGCTATGGGGCAACTAGGGTTGGGGTTAGGGTTGGGGTCAGGCTATGGGGCAACTAGGGTTGGGGTTAGGGTTGGGGTCAGGCTATGGGGCAACTAGGGTTGGGGTTAGGGTTGGGGTCAGGCTATGGGGCAACTAGGGTTGGGGTTAGGGTTGGGGTCAGGCTATGGGGCAACTAGGGTTGGGGTTAGGGTTGGGGTCAGGCTATGGGGCAACTAGGGTTGGGGTTAGGGTTGGGGTCAGGCTATGGGGCAACTAGGGTTGGGGTTAGGGTTGGGGTCAGGCTATGGGGCAACTAGGGTTGGGGTTAGGGTTGGGGTTAGGGTTAGGGTTAGGGTTAGGGTTAGGGTTAGGGTTAGGTGTGACATTAATAACGAAGAAACACCCTGTGGGACCCCAACGGGACCACAGTACAGGTGAGACCCCAATTAGGCACGCGCACCTGAAACCCCACTCACTCCGTCCCCCTGAAATGAATGAATGAGCAGGAGTCTGTTTTATAGGCTCCTCCCTTTCCACTGCCAGACCTATTGACCAATAGGAGTAGTATTAGGAACCCTCAGGGAAACAATTGTCCGAAGACTTTACTACTACCTATTGTTACATAGGATATTCTTCTTGGACGTATTGTTCCTGATGATCCTATGTCCATGACTTGTTTTCTTCTTTCCAACCTGACCCTATTGGCAAATAGGAGCCTATCAGTATTAACAACCCCCAGGGATGACATACTGTTGTCCGAAGACATTAACACTACCCATTGCCAAGGTCATCAGAATAAAAAAATCTTGTGTCCAAGTCTTCATCCAACATCTTGTGTCCAAGTCTTCTTCCAATATCCTGTGTCCAAGTCTTCTGTCACTGTCTGGTCTTCTTCTTTCAGACCTAACCTTTTTTGGCAAGTAGGAGCCTATCAGCATTAACATCCCTCAGGGATGACATACTGTTGTCCGAAGACTTTAACACTACCCATTGCTAACACAAGTACAGCTGTCTCAGCGTCTGTCAGTCAAGTAAAAGTGAGAAATAAATCCAAATGTGAATCTAAATTGTGGAAACACATCATCAGTAGTATACCTAGGATCATCGGGCGTTTCGGCCTTCGAAACACTAGACACCCTCCCCATAGGCAGGCCCACCAGGGTTGATCAAATCCCCAGTGTGTGTTTCCAGTCCAATTGGTGAATCAACATATAAATTTGGAAAAATAGTCTGGTCCACAGAAAAACAGTCCATCCTAATGCAGTCTTGAGGAGTAACTGGGGATAATAAAGAAAATACAAGCGGAATACATATACATTTATTAATTAAACAGCCGCCTTGAACCAAAGCGTCTTTACAATAAAAAGTCACTTAACAATAAAACAACATGAATGTCAACAATAATACTTACCAATAAAAATAACATGAATGTCAACAATAATACTTACCAATAAAAAGTCACTTAACAATAAAACAACATGAATGTCAACAATAATACAACATGAATGTCAACAATAATACTTACCTGTGCTGGGAGTAAAAGAGGGTTAGGGTTAGAAGAGAAAGCAAGGAGGGTTAGGTTTAAGACAAGAAAGAGAGAGACCCACCAGGGGCCTAGGGTTGGGGTTAGGATAGGGTGCAGGTGGGGTTAGGGTCGAGAGCAGGAGGGTTGGGTTTAGGTAAGAGAAGGAGAGGGAAATTAGATCAGTGACTCATACAGGGTCGACACCCACAGGGCGAATGACACTGTTGCCCACAGGGCTTGAGTCGAATACTCCCGTCCAGCCCAAAGGAATCAATTCCAGGGGGTGGAAGGCAGAGACAGAGTAGGAAAAGCAGGGAATAGTGAGGAAGATCTGTTTGACCCGGTCCAGAATGATGTGAAAAAATCCTGTAGAAGACTAGAATGAGGAAATCCTGTTTACTTCAGTCCAGAGTGTTGTGAAAAATCTTGTTCAATCTTGTCCAGAGTGTTGTGAAAAATCCAAAAATAGGAGAGTAAGGCCACAGGCCATCTTACAAAAATTGTAGAGTGAACAAAACCTTGTAAAATATCTTCTTGAGGCAATATAGTAAATAAGAGCGGAAATGGAAAAGGGGGCAATAGGAGCAAGTAGGGCCAAGGCCCCGGCAGAGTTAGGTGTGACATTAATAACGAAGAAACACCCTGTGGGACCCCAACGGGACCACAGTACAGGTGAGACCCCAATTAGGCACGCGCACCTGAAACCCCACTCACTCCGTCCCCCTGAAATGAATGAATGAGCAGGAGTCTGTTTTATAGGCTCCTCCCTTTCCACTGCCAGACCTATTGACCAATAGGAGTAGTATTAGGAACCCTCAGGGAAACAATTGTCCGAAGACTTTACTACTACCTATTGTTACATAGGATATTCTTCTTGGACGTATTGTTCCTGATGATCCTATGTCCATGACTTGTTTTCTTCTTTCCAACCTGACCCTATTGGCAAATAGGAGCCTATCAGTATTAACAACCCCCAGGGATGACATACTGTTGTCCGAAGACATTAACACTACCCATTGCCAAGGTCATCAGAATAAAAAAATCTTGTGTCCAAGTCTTCATCCAACATCTTGTGTCCAAGTCTTCTTCCAATATCCTGTGTCCAAGTCTTCTGTCACTGTCTGGTCTTCTTCTTTCAGACCTAACCTTTTTTGGCAAGTAGGAGCCTATCAGCATTAACATCCCTCAGGGATGACATACTGTTGTCCGAAGACTTTAACACTACCCATTGCTAACACAAGTACAGCTGTCTCAGCGTCTGTCAGTCAAGTAAAAGTGAGAAATAAATCCAAATGTGAATCTAAATTGTGGAAACACATCATCAGTAGTATACCTAGGATCATCGGGCGTTTCGGCCTTCGAAACACTAGACACCCTCCCCATAGGCAGGCCCACCAGGGTTGATCAAATCCCCAGTGTGTGTTTCCAGTCCAATTGGTGAATCAACATATAAATTTGGAAAAATAGTCTGGTCCACAGAAAAACAGTCCATCCTAATGCAGTCTTGAGGAGTAACTGGGGATAATAAAGAAAATACAAGCGGAATACATATACATTTATTAATTAAACAGCCGCCTTGAACCAAAGCGTCTTTACAATAAAAAGTCACTTAACAATAAAACAACATGAATGTCAACAATAATACTTACCAATAAAAATAACATGAATGTCAACAATAATACTTACCAATAAAAAGTCACTTAACAATAAAACAACATGAATGTCAACAATAATACAACATGAATGTCAACAATAATACTTACCTGTGCTGGGAGTAAAAGAGGGTTAGGGTTAGAAGAGAAAGCAAGGAGGGTTAGGTTTAAGACAAGAAAGAGAGAGACCCACCAGGGGCCTAGGGTTGGGGTTAGGATAGGGTGCAGGTGGGGTTAGGGTCGAGAGCAGGAGGGTTGGGTTTAGGTAAGAGAAGGAGAGGGAAATTAGATCAGTGACTCATACAGGGTCGACACCCACAGGGCGAATGACACTGTTGCCCACAGGGCTTGAGTCGAATTCTCCCGTCCAGCCCAAAGGAATCAATTCCAGGGGGTGGAAGGCAGAGACAGAGTAGGAAAAGCAGGGAATAGTGAGGAAGATCTGTTTGACCCGGTCCAGAATGATGTGAAAAAATCCTGTAGAAGACTAGAATGAGGAAATCCTGTTTACTTCAGTCCAGAGTGTTGTGAAAAATCTTGTTCAATCTTGTCCAGAGTGTTGTGAAAAATCCAAAAATAGGAGAGTAAGGCCACAGGCCATCTTACAAAAATTGTAGAGTGAACAAAACCTTGTAAAATATCTTCTTGAGGCAATATAGTAAATAAGAGCGGAAATGGAAAAGGGGGCAATAGGAGCAAGTAGGGCCAAGGCCCCGGCAGAGTTAGGTGTGACATTAATAACGAAGAAACACCCTGTGGGACCCCAACGGGACCACAGTACAGGTGAGACCCCAATTAGGCACGCGCACCTGAAACCCCACTCACTCCGTCCCCCTGAAATGAATGAATGAGCAGGAGTCTGTTTTATAGGCTCCTCCCTTTCCACTGCCAGACCTATTGACCAATAGGAGTAGTATTAGGAACCCTCAGGGAAACAATTGTCCGAAGACTTTACTACTACCTATTGTTACATAGGATATTCTTCTTGGACGTATTGTTCCTGATGATCCTATGTCCATGACTTGTTTTCTTCTTTCCAACCTGACCCTATTGGCAAATAGGAGCCTATCAGTATTAACAACCCCCAGGGTTAGGGTTAGGGTTAGGGTTAGGGTTAGGGTTAGGGTTAGGGTTAGGGTTAGGGTTAGGGTTAGGGTTAGGGTTAGGGTTAGGGTTAGGGTTAGGTGTGACATTAATAACGAAGAAACACCCTGTGGGACCCCAACGGGACCACAGTACAGGTGAGACCCCAATTAGGCACGCGCACCTGAAACCCCACTCACTCCGTCCCCCTGAAATGAATGAATGAGCAGGAGTCTGTTTTATAGGCTCCTCCCTTTCCACTGCCAGACCTATTGACCAATAGGAGTAGTATTAGGAACCCTCAGGGAAACAATTGTCCGAAGACTTTACTACTACCTATTGTTACATAGGATATTCTTCTTGGACGTATTGTTCCTGATGATCCTATGTCCATGACTTGTTTTCTTCTTTCCAACCTGACCCTATTGGCAAATAGGAGCCTATCAGTATTAACAACCCCCAGGGATGACATACTGTTGTCCGAAGACATTAACACTACCCATTGCCAAGGTCATCAGAATAAAAAAATCTTGTGTCCAAGTCTTCATCCAACATCTTGTGTCCAAGTCTTCTTCCAATATCCTGTGTCCAAGTCTTCTGTCACTGTCTGGTCTTCTTCTTTCAGACCTAACCTTTTTTGGCAAGTAGGAGCCTATCAGCATTAACATCCCTCAGGGATGACATACTGTTGTCCGAAGACTTTAACACTACCCATTGCTAACACAAGTACAGCTGTCTCAGCGTCTGTCAGTCAAGTAAAAGTGAGAAATAAATCCAAATGTGAATCTAAATTGTGGAAACACATCATCAGTAGTATACCTAGGATCATCGGGCGTTTCGGCCTTCGAAACACTAGACACCCTCCCCATAGGCAGGCCCACCAGGGTTGATCAAATCCCCAGTGTGTGTTTCCAGTCCAATTGGTGAATCAACATATAAATTTGGAAAAATAGTCTGGTCCACAGAAAAACAGTCCATCCTAATGCAGTCTTGAGGAGTAACTGGGGATAATAAAGAAAATACAAGCGGAATACATATACATTTATTAATTAAACAGCCGCCTTGAACCAAAGCGTCTTTACAATAAAAAGTCACTTAACAATAAAACAACATGAATGTCAACAATAATACTTACCAATAAAAATAACATGAATGTCAACAATAATACTTACCAATAAAAAGTCACTTAACAATAAAACAACATGAATGTCAACAATAATACAACATGAATGTCAACAATAATACTTACCTGTGCTGGGAGTAAAAGAGGGTTAGGGTTAGAAGAGAAAGCAAGGAGGGTTAGGTTTAAGACAAGAAAGAGAGAGACCCACCAGGGGCCTAGGGTTGGGGTTAGGATAGGGTGCAGGTGGGGTTAGGGTCGAGAGCAGGAGGGTTGGGTTTAGGTAAGAGAAGGAGAGGGAAATTAGATCAGTGACTCATACAGGGTCGACACCCACAGGGCGAATGACACTGTTGCCCACAGGGCTTGAGTCGAATTCTCCCGTCCAGCCCAAAGGAATCAATTCCAGGGGGTGGAAGGCAGAGACAGAGTAGGAAAAGCAGGGAATAGTGAGGAAGATCTGTTTGACCCGGTCCAGAATGATGTGAAAAAATCCTGTAGAAGACTAGAATGAGGAAATCCTGTTTACTTCAGTCCAGAGTGTTGTGAAAAATCTTGTTCAATCTTGTCCAGAGTGTTGTGAAAAATCCAAAAATAGGAGAGTAAGGCCACAGGCCATCTTACAAAAATTGTAGAGTGAACAAAACCTTGTAAAATATCTTCTTGAGGCAATATAGTAAATAAGAGCGGAAATGGAAAAGGGGGCAATAGGAGCAAGTAGGGCCAAGGCCCCGGCAGAGTTAGGTGTGACATTAATAACGAAGAAACACCCTGTGGGACCCCAACGGGACCACAGTACAGGTGAGACCCCAATTAGGCACGCGCACCTGAAACCCCACTCACTCCGTCCCCCTGAAATGAATGAATGAGCAGGAGTCTGTTTTATAGGCTCCTCCCTTTCCACTGCCAGACCTATTGACCAATAGGAGTAGTATTAGGAACCCTCAGGGAAACAATTGTCCGAAGACTTTACTACTACCTATTGTTACATAGGATATTCTTCTTGGACGTATTGTTCCTGATGATCCTATGTCCATGACTTGTTTTCTTCTTTCCAACCTGACCCTATTGGCAAATAGGAGCCTATCAGTATTAACAACCCCCAGGGATGACATACTGTTGTCCGAAGACATTAACACTACCCATTGCCAAGGTCATCAGAATAAAAAAATCTTGTGTCCAAGTCTTCATCCAACATCTTGTGTCCAAGTCTTCTTCCAATATCCTGTGTCCAAGTCTTCTGTCACTGTCTGGTCTTCTTCTTTCAGACCTAACCTTTTTTGGCAAGTAGGAGCCTATCAGCATTAACATCCCTCAGGGATGACATACTGTTGTCCGAAGACTTTAACACTACCCATTGCTAACACAAGTACAGCTGTCTCAGCGTCTGTCAGTCAAGTAAAAGTGAGAAATAAATCCAAATGTGAATCTAAATTGTGGAAACACATCATCAGTAGTATACCTAGGATCATCGGGCGTTTCGGCCTTCGAAACACTAGACACCCTCCCCATAGGCAGGCCCACCAGGGTTGATCAAATCCCCAGTGTGTGTTTCCAGTCCAATTGGTGAATCAACATATAAATTTGGAAAAATAGTCTGGTCCACAGAAAAACAGTCCATCCTAATGCAGTCTTGAGGAGTAACTGGGGATAATAAAGAAAATACAAGCGGAATACATATACATTTATTAATTAAACAGCCGCCTTGAACCAAAGCGTCTTTACAATAAAAAGTCACTTAACAATAAAACAACATGAATGTCAACAATAATACTTACCAATAAAAATAACATGAATGTCAACAATAATACTTACCAATAAAAAGTCACTTAACAATAAAACAACATGAATGTCAACAATAATACAACATGAATGTCAACAATAATACTTACCTGTGCTGGGAGTAAAAGAGGGTTAGGGTTAGAAGAGAAAGCAAGGAGGGTTAGGTTTAAGACAAGAAAGAGAGAGACCCACCAGGGGCCTAGGGTTGGGGTTAGGATAGGGTGCAGGTGGGGTTAGGGTCGAGAGCAGGAGGGTTGGGTTTAGGTAAGAGAAGGAGAGGGAAATTAGATCAGTGACTCATACAGGGTCGACACCCACAGGGCGAATGACACTGTTGCCCACAGGGCTTGAGTCGAATTCTCCCGTCCAGCCCAAAGGAATCAATTCCAGGGGGTGGAAGGCAGAGACAGAGTAGGAAAAGCAGGGAATAGTGAGGAAGATCTGTTTGACCCGGTCCAGAATGATGTGAAAAAATCCTGTAGAAGACTAGAATGAGGAAATCCTGTTTACTTCAGTCCAGAGTGTTGTGAAAAATCTTGTTCAATCTTGTCCAGAGTGTTGTGAAAAATCCAAAAATAGGAGAGTAAGGCCACAGGCCATCTTACAAAAATTGTAGAGTGAACAAAACCTTGTAAAATATCTTCTTGAGGCAATATAGTAAATAAGAGCGGAAATGGAAAAGGGGGCAATAGGAGCAAGTAGGGCCAAGGCCCCGGCAGAGTTAGGTGTGACATTAATAACGAAGAAACACCCTGTGGGACCCCAACGGGACCACAGTACAGGTGAGACCCCAATTAGGCACGCGCACCTGAAACCCCACTCACTCCGTCCCCCTGAAATGAATGAATGAGCAGGAGTCTGTTTTATAGGCTCCTCCCTTTCCACTGCCAGACCTATTGACCAATAGGAGTAGTATTAGGAACCCTCAGGGAAACAATTGTCCGAAGACTTTACTACTACCTATTGTTACATAGGATATTCTTCTTGGACGTATTGTTCCTGATGATCCTATGTCCATGACTTGTTTTCTTCTTTCCAACCTGACCCTATTGGCAAATAGGAGCCTATCAGTATTAACAACCCCCAGGGATGACATACTGTTGTCCGAAGACATTAACACTACCCATTGCCAAGGTCATCAGAATAAAAAAATCTTGTGTCCAAGTCTTCATCCAACATCTTGTGTCCAAGTCTTCTTCCAATATCCTGTGTCCAAGTCTTCTGTCACTGTCTGGTCTTCTTCTTTCAGACCTAACCTTTTTTGGCAAGTAGGAGCCTATCAGCATTAACATCCCTCAGGGATGACATACTGTTGTCCGAAGACTTTAACACTACCCATTGCTAACACAAGTACAGCTGTCTCAGCGTCTGTCAGTCAAGTAAAAGTGAGAAATAAATCCAAATGTGAATCTAAATTGTGGAAACACATCATCAGTAGTATACCTAGGATCATCGGGCGTTTCGGCCTTCGAAACACTAGACACCCTCCCCATAGGCAGGCCCACCAGGGTTGATCAAATCCCCAGTGTGTGTTTCCAGTCCAATTGGTGAATCAACATATAAATTTGGAAAAATAGTCTGGTCCACAGAAAAACAGTCCATCCTAATGCAGTCTTGAGGAGTAACTGGGGATAATAAAGAAAATACAAGCGGAATACATATACATTTATTAATTAAACAGCCGCCTTGAACCAAAGCGTCTTTACAATAAAAAGTCACTTAACAATAAAACAACATGAATGTCAACAATAATACTTACCAATAAAAATAACATGAATGTCAACAATAATACTTACCAATAAAAAGTCACTTAACAATAAAACAACATGAATGTCAACAATAATACAACATGAATGTCAACAATAATACTTACCTGTGCTGGGAGTAAAAGAGGGTTAGGGTTAGAAGAGAAAGCAAGGAGGGTTAGGTTTAAGACAAGAAAGAGAGAGACCCACCAGGGGCCTAGGGTTGGGGTTAGGATAGGGTGCAGGTGGGGTTAGGGTCGAGAGCAGGAGGGTTGGGTTTAGGTAAGAGAAGGAGAGGGAAATTAGATCAGTGACTCATACAGGGTCGACACCCACAGGGCGAATGACACTGTTGCCCACAGGGCTTGAGTCGAATTCTCCCGTCCAGCCCAAAGGAATCAATTCCAGGGGGTGGAAGGCAGAGACAGAGTAGGAAAAGCAGGGAATAGTGAGGAAGATCTGTTTGACCCGGTCCAGAATGATGTGAAAAAATCCTGTAGAAGACTAGAATGAGGAAATCCTGTTTACTTCAGTCCAGAGTGTTGTGAAAAATCTTGTTCAATCTTGTCCAGAGTGTTGTGAAAAATCCAAAAATAGGAGAGTAAGGCCACAGGCCATCTTACAAAAATTGTAGAGTGAACAAAACCTTGTAAAATATCTTCTTGAGGCAATATAGTAAATAAGAGCGGAAATGGAAAAGGGGGCAATAGGAGCAAGTAGGGCCAAGGCCCCGGCAGAGTTAGGTGTGACATTAATAACGAAGAAACACCCTGTGGGACCCCAACGGGACCACAGTACAGGTGAGACCCCAATTAGGCACGCGCACCTGAAACCCCACTCACTCCGTCCCCCTGAAATGAATGAATGAGCAGGAGTCTGTTTTATAGGCTCCTCCCTTTCCACTGCCAGACCTATTGACCAATAGGAGTAGTATTAGGAACCCTCAGGGAAACAATTGTCCGAAGACTTTACTACTACCTATTGTTACATAGGATATTCTTCTTGGACGTATTGTTCCTGATGATCCTATGTCCATGACTTGTTTTCTTCTTTCCAACCTGACCCTATTGGCAAATAGGAGCCTATCAGTATTAACAACCCCCAGGGATGACATACTGTTGTCCGAAGACATTAACACTACCCATTGCCAAGGTCATCAGAATAAAAAAATCTTGTGTCCAAGTCTTCATCCAACATCTTGTGTCCAAGTCTTCTTCCAATATCCTGTGTCCAAGTCTTCTGTCACTGTCTGGTCTTCTTCTTTCAGACCTAACCTTTTTTGGCAAGTAGGAGCCTATCAGCATTAACATCCCTCAGGGATGACATACTGTTGTCCGAAGACTTTAACACTACCCATTGCTAACACAAGTACAGCTGTCTCAGCGTCTGTCAGTCAAGTAAAAGTGAGAAATAAATCCAAATGTGAATCTAAATTGTGGAAACACATCATCAGTAGTATACCTAGGATCATCGGGCGTTTCGGCCTTCGAAACACTAGACACCCTCCCCATAGGCAGGCCCACCAGGGTTGATCAAATCCCCAGTGTGTGTTTCCAGTCCAATTGGTGAATCAACATATAAATTTGGAAAAATAGTCTGGTCCACAGAAAAACAGTCCATCCTAATGCAGTCTTGAGGAGTAACTGGGGATAATAAAGAAAATACAAGCGGAATACATATACATTTATTAATTAAACAGCCGCCTTGAACCAAAGCGTCTTTACAATAAAAAGTCACTTAACAATAAAACAACATGAATGTCAACAATAATACTTACCAATAAAAATAACATGAATGTCAACAATAATACTTACCAATAAAAAGTCACTTAACAATAAAACAACATGAATGTCAACAATAATACAACATGAATGTCAACAATAATACTTACCTGTGCTGGGAGTAAAAGAGGGTTAGGGTTAGAAGAGAAAGCAAGGAGGGTTAGGTTTAAGACAAGAAAGAGAGAGACCCACCAGGGGCCTAGGGTTGGGGTTAGGATAGGGTGCAGGTGGGGTTAGGGTCGAGAGCAGGAGGGTTGGGTTTAGGTAAGAGAAGGAGAGGGAAATTAGATCAGTGACTCATACAGGGTCGACACCCACAGGGCGAATGACACTGTTGCCCACAGGGCTTGAGTCGAATACTCCCGTCCAGCCCAAAGGAATCAATTCCAGGGGGTGGAAGGCAGAGACAGAGTAGGAAAAGCAGGGAATAGTGAGGAAGATCTGTTTGACCCGGTCCAGAATGATGTGAAAAAATCCTGTAGAAGACTAGAATGAGGAAATCCTGTTTACTTCAGTCCAGAGTGTTGTGAAAAATCTTGTTCAATCTTGTCCAGAGTGTTGTGAAAAATCCAAAAATAGGAGAGTAAGGCCACAGGCCATCTTACAAAAATTGTAGAGTGAACAAAACCTTGTAAAATATCTTCTTGAGGCAATATAGTAAATAAGAGCGGAAATGGAAAAGGGGGCAATAGGAGCAAGTAGGGCCAAGGCCCCGGCAGAGTTAGGTGTGACATTAATAACGAAGAAACACCCTGTGGGACCCCAACGGGACCACAGTACAGGTGAGACCCCAATTAGGCACGCGCACCTGAAACCCCACTCACTCCGTCCCCCTGAAATGAATGAATGAGCAGGAGTCTGTTTTATAGGCTCCTCCCTTTCCACTGCCAGACCTATTGACCAATAGGAGTAGTATTAGGAACCCTCAGGGAAACAATTGTCCGAAGACTTTACTACTACCTATTGTTACATAGGATATTCTTCTTGGACGTATTGTTCCTGATGATCCTATGTCCATGACTTGTTTTCTTCTTTCCAACCTGACCCTATTGGCAAATAGGAGCCTATCAGTATTAACAACCCCCAGGGATGACATACTGTTGTCCGAAGACATTAACACTACCCATTGCCAAGGTCATCAGAATAAAAAAATCTTGTGTCCAAGTCTTCATCCAACATCTTGTGTCCAAGTCTTCTTCCAATATCCTGTGTCCAAGTCTTCTGTCACTGTCTGGTCTTCTTCTTTCAGACCTAACCTTTTTTGGCAAGTAGGAGCCTATCAGCATTAACATCCCTCAGGGATGACATACTGTTGTCCGAAGACTTTAACACTACCCATTGCTAACACAAGTACAGCTGTCTCAGCGTCTGTCAGTCAAGTAAAAGTGAGAAATAAATCCAAATGTGAATCTAAATTGTGGAAACACATCATCAGTAGTATACCTAGGATCATCGGGCGTTTCGGCCTTCGAAACACTAGACACCCTCCCCATAGGCAGGCCCACCAGGGTTGATCAAATCCCCAGTGTGTGTTTCCAGTCCAATTGGTGAATCAACATATAAATTTGGAAAAATAGTCTGGTCCACAGAAAAACAGTCCATCCTAATGCAGTCTTGAGGAGTAACTGGGGATAATAAAGAAAATACAAGCGGAATACATATACATTTATTAATTAAACAGCCGCCTTGAACCAAAGCGTCTTTACAATAAAAAGTCACTTAACAATAAAACAACATGAATGTCAACAATAATACTTACCAATAAAAATAACATGAATGTCAACAATAATACTTACCAATAAAAAGTCACTTAACAATAAAACAACATGAATGTCAACAATAATACAACATGAATGTCAACAATAATACTTACCTGTGCTGGGAGTAAAAGAGGGTTAGGGTTAGAAGAGAAAGCAAGGAGGGTTAGGTTTAAGACAAGAAAGAGAGAGACCCACCAGGGGCCTAGGGTTGGGGTTAGGATAGGGTGCAGGTGGGGTTAGGGTCGAGAGCAGGAGGGTTGGGTTTAGGTAAGAGAAGGAGAGGGAAATTAGATCAGTGACTCATACAGGGTCGACACCCACAGGGCGAATGACACTGTTGCCCACAGGGCTTGAGTCGAATTCTCCCGTCCAGCCCAAAGGAATCAATTCCAGGGGGTGGAAGGCAGAGACAGAGTAGGAAAAGCAGGGAATAGTGAGGAAGATCTGTTTGACCCGGTCCAGAATGATGTGAAAAAATCCTGTAGAAGACTAGAATGAGGAAATCCTGTTTACTTCAGTCCAGAGTGTTGTGAAAAATCTTGTTCAATCTTGTCCAGAGTGTTGTGAAAAATCCAAAAATAGGAGAGTAAGGCCACAGGCCATCTTACAAAAATTGTAGAGTGAACAAAACCTTGTAAAATATCTTCTTGAGGCAATATAGTAAATAAGAGCGGAAATGGAAAAGGGGGCAATAGGAGCAAGTAGGGCCAAGGCCCCGGCAGAGTTAGGTGTGACATTAATAACGAAGAAACACCCTGTGGGACCCCAACGGGACCACAGTACAGGTGAGACCCCAATTAGGCACGCGCACCTGAAACCCCACTCACTCCGTCCCCCTGAAATGAATGAATGAGCAGGAGTCTGTTTTATAGGCTCCTCCCTTTCCACTGCCAGACCTATTGACCAATAGGAGTAGTATTAGGAACCCTCAGGGAAACAATTGTCCGAAGACTTTACTACTACCTATTGTTACATAGGATATTCTTCTTGGACGTATTGTTCCTGATGATCCTATGTCCATGACTTGTTTTCTTCTTTCCAACCTGACCCTATTGGCAAATAGGAGCCTATCAGTATTAACAACCCCCAGGGTTAGGGTTAGGGTTAGGGTTAG
Source organism: Osmerus eperlanus (assembly GCF_963692335.1). Lineage (NCBI taxonomy): Eukaryota > Metazoa > Chordata > Actinopteri > Osmeriformes > Osmeridae > Osmerus > Osmerus eperlanus. The sequence goes on from NC_085018.1 coordinate 27,398,921, forward strand.
GGTTAGGGTTAGGGTTAGGGTTAGGGTTAGGGTTAGGGTTAGGGTTAGGGTTAGGGTTAGGGTTAGGGTTAGGGTTAGGGTTAGGGTTAGGGTTAGGGTTAGGGTTAGGGTTAGGGTTAGGGTTAGGGTTAGGGTTAGGGTTAGGGTTAGGGTTAGGGTTAGGGTTAGGGTTAGGGTTAGGGTTAGGGTTAGGGTTAGGGTTAGGGTTAGGGTTAGGGTTAGGGTTAGGGTTAGGGTTAGGGTTAGGGTTAGGGTTAGGGTTAGGGTTAGGGTTAGGGTTAGGGTTAGGGTTAGGGTTAGGGTTAGGGTTAGGGTTAGGGTTAGGGTTAGGGTTAGGGTTAGGGTTAGGGTTAGGGTTAGGGTTAGGGTTAGGGTTAGGGTTAGGGTTAGGGTTAGGGTTAGGGTTAGGGTTAGGGTTAGGGTTAGGGTTAGGGTTAGGGTTAGGGTTAGGGTTAGGGTTAGGGTTAGGGTTAGGGTTAGGGTTAGGGTTAGGGTTAGGGTTAGGGTTAGGGTTAGGGTTAGGGTTAGGGTTAGGGTTAGGGTTAGGGTTAGGGTTAGGGTTAGGGTTAGGGTTAGGGTTAGGGTTAGGGTTAGGGTTAGGGTTAGGGTTAGGGTTAGGGTTAGGGTTAGGGTTAGGGTTAGGGTTAGGGTTAGGGTTAGGGTTAGGGTTAGGGTTAGGGTTAGGGTTAGGGTTAGGGTTAGGGTTAGGGTTAGGGTTAGGGTTAGGGTTAGGGTTAGGGTTAGGGTTAGGGTTAGGGTTAGGGTTAGGGTTAGGGTTAGGGTTAGGGTTAGGGTTAGGGTTAGGGTTAGGGTTAGGGTTAGGGTTAGGGTTAGGGTTAGGGTTAGGGTTAGGGTTAGGGTTAGGGTTAGGGTTAGGGTTAGGGTTAGGGTTAGGGTTAGGGTTAGGGTTAGGGTTAGGGTTAGGGTTAGGGTTAGGGTTAGGGTTAGGGTTAGGGTTAGGGTTAGGGTTAGGGTTAGGGTTAGGGTTAGGGTTAGGGTTAGGGTTAGGGTTAGGGTTAGGGTTAGGGTTAGGGTTAGGGTTAGGGTTAGGGTTAGGGTTAGGGTTAGGGTTAGGGTTAGGGTTAGGGTTAGGGTTAGGGTTAGGGTTAGGGTTAGGGTTAGGGTTAGGGTTAGGGTTAGGGTTAGGGTTAGGGTTAGGGTTAGGGTTAGGGTTAGGGTTAGGGTTAGGGTTAGGGTTAGGGTTAGGGTTAGGGTTAGGGTTAGGGTTAGGGTTAGGGTTAGGGTTAGGGTTAGGGTTAGGGTTAGGGTTAGGGTTAGGGTTAGGGTTAGGGTTAGGGTTAGGGTTAGGGTTAGGGTTAGGGTTAGGGTTAGGGTTAGGGTTAGGGTTAGGGTTAGGGTTAGGGTTAGGGTTAGGGTTAGGGTTAGGGTTAGGGTTAGGGTTAGGGTTAGGGTTAGGGTTAGGGTTAGGGTTAGGGTTAGGGTTAGGGTTAGGGTTAGGGTTAGGGTTAGGGTTAGGGTTAGGGTTAGGGTTAGGGTTAGGGTTAGGGTTAGGGTTAGGGTTAGGGTTAGGGTTAGGGTTAGGGTTAGGGTTAGGGTTAGGGTTAGGGTTAGGGTTAGGGTTAGGGTTAGGGTTAGGGTTAGGGTTAGGGTTAGGGTTAGGGTTAGGGTTAGGGTTAGGGTTAGGGTTAGGGTTAGGGTTAGGGTTAGGGTTAGGGTTAGGGTTAGGGTTAGGGTTAGGGTTAGGGTTAGGGTTAGGGTTAGGGTTAGGGTTAGGGTTAGGGTTAGGGTTAGGGTTAGGGTTAGGGTTAGGGTTAGGGTTAGGGTTAGGGTTAGGGTTAGGGTTAGGGTTAGGGTTAGGGTTAGGGTTAGGGTTAGGGTTAGGGTTAGGGTTAGGGTTAGGGTTAGGGTTAGGGTTAGGGTTAGGGTTAGGGTTAGGGTTAGGGTTAGGGTTAGGGTTAGGGTTAGGGTTAGGGTTAGGGTTAGGGTTAGGGTTAGGGTTAGGGTTAGGGTTAGGGTTAGGGTTAGGGTTAGGGTTAGGGTTAGGGTTAGGGTTAGGGTTAGGGTTAGGGTTAGGGTTAGGGTTAGGGTTAGGGTTAGGGTTAGGGTTAGGGTTAGGGTTAGGGTTAGGGTTAGGGTTAGGGTTAGGGTTAGGGTTAGGGTTAGGGTTAGGGTTAGGGTTAGGGTTAGGGTTAGGGTTAGGGTTAGGGTTAGGGTTAGGGTTAGGGTTAGGGTTAGGGTTAGGGTTAGGGTTAGGGTTAGGGTTAGGGTTAGGGTTAGGGTTAGGGTTAGGGTTAGGGTTAGGGTTAGGGTTAGGGTTAGGGTTAGGGTTAGGGTTAGGGTTAGGGTTAGGGTTAGGGTTAGGGTTAGGGTTAGGGTTAGGGTTAGGGTTAGGGTTAGGGTTAGGGTTAGGGTTAGGGTTAGGGTTAGGGTTAGGGTTAGGGTTAGGGTTAGGGTTAGGGTTAGGGTTAGGGTTAGGGTTAGGGTTAGGGTTAGGGTTAGGGTTAGGGTTAGGGTTAGGGTTAGGGTTAGGGTTAGGGTTAGGGTTAGGGTTAGGGTTAGGGTTAGGGTTAGGGTTAGGGTTAGGGTTAGGGTTAGGGTTAGGGTTAGGGTTAGGGTTAGGGTTAGGGTTAGGGTTAGGGTTAGGGTTAGGGTTAGGGTTAGGGTTAGGGTTAGGGTTAGGGTTAGGGTTAGGGTTAGGGTTAGGGTTAGGGTTAGGGTTAGGGTTAGGGTTAGGGTTAGGGTTAGGGTTAGGGTTAGGGTTAGGGTTAGGGTTAGGGTTAGGGTTAGGGTTAGGGTTAGGGTTAGGGTTAGGGTTAGGGTTAGGGTTAGGGTTAGGGTTAGGGTTAGGGTTAGGGTTAGGGTTAGGGTTAGGGTTAGGGTTAGGGTTAGGGTTAGGGTTAGGGTTAGGGTTAGGGTTAGGGTTAGGGTTAGGGTTAGGGTTAGGGTTAGGGTTAGGGTTAGGGTTAGGGTTAGGGTTAGGGTTAGGGTTAGGGTTAGGGTTAGGGTTAGGGTTAGGGTTAGGGTTAGGGTTAGGGTTAGGGTTAGGGTTAGGGTTAGGGTTAGGGTTAGGGTTAGGGTTAGGGTTAGGGTTAGGGTTAGGGTTAGGGTTAGGGTTAGGGTTAGGGTTAGGGTTAGGGTTAGGGTTAGGGTTAGGGTTAGGGTTAGGGTTAGGGTTAGGGTTAGGGTTAGGGTTAGGGTTAGGGTTAGGGTTAGGGTTAGGGTTAGGGTTAGGGTTAGGGTTAGGGTTAGGGTTAGGGTTAGGGTTAGGGTTAGGGTTAGGGTTAGGGTTAGGGTTAGGGTTAGGGTTAGGGTTAGGGTTAGGGTTAGGGTTAGGGTTAGGGTTAGGGTTAGGGTTAGGGTTAGGGTTAGGGTTAGGGTTAGGGTTAGGGTTAGGGTTAGGGTTAGGGTTAGGGTTAGGGTTAGGGTTAGGGTTAGGGTTAGGGTTAGGGTTAGGGTTAGGGTTAGGGTTAGGGTTAGGGTTAGGGTTAGGGTTAGGGTTAGGGTTAGGGTTAGGGTTAGGGTTAGGGTTAGGGTTAGGGTTAGGGTTAGGGTTAGGGTTAGGGTTAGGGTTAGGGTTAGGGTTAGGGTTAGGGTTAGGGTTAGGGTTAGGGTTAGGGTTAGGGTTAGGGTTAGGGTTAGGGTTAGGGTTAGGGTTAGGGTTAGGGTTAGGGTTAGGGTTAGGGTTAGGGTTAGGGTTAGGGTTAGGGTTAGGGTTAGGGTTAGGGTTAGGGTTAGGGTTAGGGTTAGGGTTAGGGTTAGGGTTAGGGTTAGGGTTAGGGTTAGGGTTAGGGTTAGGGTTAGGGTTAGGGTTAGGGTTAGGGTTAGGGTTAGGGTTAGGGTTAGGGTTAGGGTTAGGGTTAGGGTTAGGGTTAGGGTTAGGGTTAGGGTTAGGGTTAGGGTTAGGGTTAGGGTTAGGGTTAGGGTTAGGGTTAGGGTTAGGGTTAGGGTTAGGGTTAGGGTTAGGGTTAGGGTTAGGGTTAGGGTTAGGGTTAGGGTTAGGGTTAGGGTTAGGGTTAGGGTTAGGGTTAGGGTTAGGGTTAGGGTTAGGGTTAGGGTTAGGGTTAGGGTTAGGGTTAGGGTTAGGGTTAGGGTTAGGGTTAGGGTTAGGGTTAGGGTTAGGGTTAGGGTTAGGGTTAGGGTTAGGGTTAGGGTTAGGGTTAGGGTTAGGGTTAGGGTTAGGGTTAGGGTTAGGGTTAGGGTTAGGGTTAGGGTTAGGGTTAGGGTTAGGGTTAGGGTTAGGGTTAGGGTTAGGGTTAGGGTTAGGGTTAGGGTTAGGGTTAGGGTTAGGGTTAGGGTTAGGGTTAGGGTTAGGGTTAGGGTTAGGGTTAGGGTTAGGGTTAGGGTTAGGGTTAGGGTTAGGGTTAGGGTTAGGGTTAGGGTTAGGGTTAGGGTTAGGGTTAGGGTTAGGGTTAGGGTTAGGGTTAGGGTTAGGGTTAGGGTTAGGGTTAGGGTTAGGGTTAGGGTTAGGGTTAGGGTTAGGGTTAGGGTTAGGGTTAGGGTTAGGGTTAGGGTTAGGGTTAGGGTTAGGGTTAGGGTTAGGGTTAGGGTTAGGGTTAGGGTTAGGGTTAGGGTTAGGGTTAGGGTTAGGGTTAGGGTTAGGGTTAGGGTTAGGGTTAGGGTTAGGGTTAGGGTTAGGGTTAGGGTTAGGGTTAGGGTTAGGGTTAGGGTTAGGGTTAGGGTTAGGGTTAGGGTTAGGGTTAGGGTTAGGGTTAGGGTTAGGGTTAGGGTTAGGGTTAGGGTTAGGGTTAGGGTTAGGGTTAGGGTTAGGGTTAGGGTTAGGGTTAGGGTTAGGGTTAGGGTTAGGGTTAGGGTTAGGGTTAGGGTTAGGGTTAGGGTTAGGGTTAGGGTTAGGGTTAGGGTTAGGGTTAGGGTTAGGGTTAGGGTTAGGGTTAGGGTTAGGGTTAGGGTTAGGGTTAGGGTTAGGGTTAGGGTTAGGGTTAGGGTTAGGGTTAGGGTTAGGGTTAGGGTTAGGGTTAGGGTTAGGGTTAGGGTTAGGGTTAGGGTTAGGGTTAGGGTTAGGGTTAGGGTTAGGGTTAGGGTTAGGGTTAGGGTTAGGGTTAGGGTTAGGGTTAGGGTTAGGGTTAGGGTTAGGGTTAGGGTTAGGGTTAGGGTTAGGGTTAGGGTTAGGGTTAGGGTTAGGGTTAGGGTTAGGGTTAGGGTTAGGGTTAGGGTTAGGGTTAGGGTTAGGGTTAGGGTTAGGGTTAGGGTTAGGGTTAGGGTTAGGGTTAGGGTTAGGGTTAGGGTTAGGGTTAGGGTTAGGGTTAGGGTTAGGGTTAGGGTTAGGGTTAGGGTTAGGGTTAGGGTTAGGGTTAGGGTTAGGGTTAGGGTTAGGGTTAGGGTTAGGGTTAGGGTTAGGGTTAGGGTTAGGGTTAGGGTTAGGGTTAGGGTTAGGGTTAGGGTTAGGGTTAGGGTTAGGGTTAGGGTTAGGGTTAGGGTTAGGGTTAGGGTTAGGGTTAGGGTTAGGGTTAGGGTTAGGGTTAGGGTTAGGGTTAGGGTTAGGGTTAGGGTTAGGGTTAGGGTTAGGGTTAGGGTTAGGGTTAGGGTTAGGGTTAGGGTTAGGGTTAGGGTTAGGGTTAGGGTTAGGGTTAGGGTTAGGGTTAGGGTTAGGGTTAGGGTTAGGGTTAGGGTTAGGGTTAGGGTTAGGGTTAGGGTTAGGGTTAGGGTTAGGGTTAGGGTTAGGGTTAGGGTTAGGGTTAGGGTTAGGGTTAGGGTTAGGGTTAGGGTTAGGGTTAGGGTTAGGGTTAGGGTTAGGGTTAGGGTTAGGGTTAGGGTTAGGGTTAGGGTTAGGGTTAGGGTTAGGGTTAGGGTTAGGGTTAGGGTTAGGGTTAGGGTTAGGGTTAGGGTTAGGGTTAGGGTTAGGGTTAGGGTTAGGGTTAGGGTTAGGGTTAGGGTTAGGGTTAGGGTTAGGGTTAGGGTTAGGGTTAGGGTTAGGGTTAGGGTTAGGGTTAGGGTTAGGGTTAGGGTTAGGGTTAGGGTTAGGGTTAGGGTTAGGGTTAGGGTTAGGGTTAGGGTTAGGGTTAGGGTTAGGGTTAGGGTTAGGGTTAGGGTTAGGGTTAGGGTTAGGGTTAGGGTTAGGGTTAGGGTTAGGGTTAGGGTTAGGGTTAGGGTTAGGGTTAGGGTTAGGGTTAGGGTTAGGGTTAGGGTTAGGGTTAGGGTTAGGGTTAGGGTTAGGGTTAGGGTTAGGGTTAGGGTTAGGGTTAGGGTTAGGGTTAGGGTTAGGGTTAGGGTTAGGGTTAGGGTTAGGGTTAGGGTTAGGGTTAGGGTTAGGGTTAGGGTTAGGGTTAGGGTTAGGGTTAGGGTTAGGGTTAGGGTTAGGGTTAGGGTTAGGGTTAGGGTTAGGGTTAGGGTTAGGGTTAGGGTTAGGGTTAGGGTTAGGGTTAGGGTTAGGGTTAGGGTTAGGGTTAGGGTTAGGGTTAGGGTTAGGGTTAGGGTTAGGGTTAGGGTTAGGGTTAGGGTTAGGGTTAGGGTTAGGGTTAGGGTTAGGGTTAGGGTTAGGGTTAGGGTTAGGGTTAGGGTTAGGGTTAGGGTTAGGGTTAGGGTTAGGGTTAGGGTTAGGGTTAGGGTTAGGGTTAGGGTTAGGGTTAGGGTTAGGGTTAGGGTTAGGGTTAGGGTTAGGGTTAGGGTTAGGGTTAGGGTTAGGGTTAGGGTTAGGGTTAGGGTTAGGGTTAGGGTTAGGGTTAGGGTTAGGGTTAGGGTTAGGGTTAGGGTTAGGGTTAGGGTTAGGGTTAGGGTTAGGGTTAGGGTTAGGGTTAGGGTTAGGGTTAGGGTTAGGGTTAGGGTTAGGGTTAGGGTTAGGGTTAGGGTTAGGGTTAGGGTTAGGGTTAGGGTTAGGGTTAGGGTTAGGGTTAGGGTTAGGGTTAGGGTTAGGGTTAGGGTTAGGGTTAGGGTTAGGGTTAGGGTTAGGGTTAGGGTTAGGGTTAGGGTTAGGGTTAGGGTTAGGGTTAGGGTTAGGGTTAGGGTTAGGGTTAGGGTTAGGGTTAGGGTTAGGGTTAGGGTTAGGGTTAGGGTTAGGGTTAGGGTTAGGGTTAGGGTTAGGGTTAGGGTTAGGGTTAGGGTTAGGGTTAGGGTTAGGGTTAGGGTTAGGGTTAGGGTTAGGGTTAGGGTTAGGGTTAGGGTTAGGGTTAGGGTTAGGGTTAGGGTTAGGGTTAGGGTTAGGGTTAGGGTTAGGGTTAGGGTTAGGGTTAGGGTTAGGGTTAGGGTTAGGGTTAGGGTTAGGGTTAGGGTTAGGGTTAGGGTTAGGGTTAGGGTTAGGGTTAGGGTTAGGGTTAGGGTTAGGGTTAGGGTTAGGGTTAGGGTTAGGGTTAGGGTTAGGGTTAGGGTTAGGGTTAGGGTTAGGGTTAGGGTTAGGGTTAGGGTTAGGGTTAGGGTTAGGGTTAGGGTTAGGGTTAGGGTTAGGGTTAGGGTTAGGGTTAGGGTTAGGGTTAGGGTTAGGGTTAGGGTTAGGGTTAGGGTTAGGGTTAGGGTTAGGGTTAGGGTTAGGGTTAGGGTTAGGGTTAGGGTTAGGGTTAGGGTTAGGGTTAGGGTTAGGGTTAGGGTTAGGGTTAGGGTTAGGGTTAGGGTTAGGGTTAGGGTTAGGGTTAGGGTTAGGGTTAGGGTTAGGGTTAGGGTTAGGGTTAGGGTTAGGGTTAGGGTTAGGGTTAGGGTTAGGGTTAGGGTTAGGGTTAGGGTTAGGGTTAGGGTTAGGGTTAGGGTTAGGGTTAGGGTTAGGGTTAGGGTTAGGGTTAGGGTTAGGGTTAGGGTTAGGGTTAGGGTTAGGGTTAGGGTTAGGGTTAGGGTTAGGGTTAGGGTTAGGGTTAGGGTTAGGGTTAGGGTTAGGGTTAGGGTTAGGGTTAGGGTTAGGGTTAGGGTTAGGGTTAGGGTTAGGGTTAGGGTTAGGGTTAGGGTTAGGGTTAGGGTTAGGGTTAGGGTTAGGGTTAGGGTTAGGGTTAGGGTTAGGGTTAGGGTTAGGGTTAGGGTTAGGGTTAGGGTTAGGGTTAGGGTTAGGGTTAGGGTTAGGGTTAGGGTTAGGGTTAGGGTTAGGGTTAGGGTTAGGGTTAGGGTTAGGGTTAGGGTTAGGGTTAGGGTTAGGGTTAGGGTTAGGGTTAGGGTTAGGGTTAGGGTTAGGGTTAGGGTTAGGGTTAGGGTTAGGGTTAGGGTTAGGGTTAGGGTTAGGGTTAGGGTTAGGGTTAGGGTTAGGGTTAGGGTTAGGGTTAGGGTTAGGGTTAGGGTTAGGGTTAGGGTTAGGGTTAGGGTTAGGGTTAGGGTTAGGGTTAGGGTTAGGGTTAGGGTTAGGGTTAGGGTTAGGGTTAGGGTTAGGGTTAGGGTTAGGGTTAGGGTTAGGGTTAGGGTTAGGGTTAGGGTTAGGGTTAGGGTTAGGGTTAGGGTTAGGGTTAGGGTTAGGGTTAGGGTTAGGGTTAGGGTTAGGGTTAGGGTTAGGGTTAGGGTTAGGGTTAGGGTTAGGGTTAGGGTTAGGGTTAGGGTTAGGGTTAGGGTTAGGGTTAGGGTTAGGGTTAGGGTTAGGGTTAGGGTTAGGGTTAGGGTTAGGGTTAGGGTTAGGGTTAGGGTTAGGGTTAGGGTTAGGGTTAGGGTTAGGGTTAGGGTTAGGGTTAGGGTTAGGGTTAGGGTTAGGGTTAGGGTTAGGGTTAGGGTTAGGGTTAGGGTTAGGGTTAGGGTTAGGGTTAGGGTTAGGGTTAGGGTTAGGGTTAGGGTTAGGGTTAGGGTTAGGGTTAGGGTTAGGGTTAGGGTTAGGGTTAGGGTTAGGGTTAGGGTTAGGGTTAGGGTTAGGGTTAGGGTTAGGGTTAGGGTTAGGGTTAGGGTTAGGGTTAGGGTTAGGGTTAGGGTTAGGGTTAGGGTTAGGGTTAGGGTTAGGGTTAGGGTTAGGGTTAGGGTTAGGGTTAGGGTTAGGGTTAGGGTTAGGGTTAGGGTTAGGGTTAGGGTTAGGGTTAGGGTTAGGGTTAGGGTTAGGGTTAGGGTTAGGGTTAGGGTTAGGGTTAGGGTTAGGGTTAGGGTTAGGGTTAGGGTTAGGGTTAGGGTTAGGGTTAGGGTTAGGGTTAGGGTTAGGGTTAGGGTTAGGGTTAGGGTTAGGGTTAGGGTTAGGGTTAGGGTTAGGGTTAGGGTTAGGGTTAGGGTTAGGGTTAGGGTTAGGGTTAGGGTTAGGGTTAGGGTTAGGGTTAGGGTTAGGGTTAGGGTTAGGGTTAGGGTTAGGGTTAGGGTTAGGGTTAGGGTTAGGGTTAGGGTTAGGGTTAGGGTTAGGGTTAGGGTTAGGGTTAGGGTTAGGGTTAGGGTTAGGGTTAGGGTTAGGGTTAGGGTTAGGGTTAGGGTTAGGGTTAGGGTTAGGGTTAGGGTTAGGGTTAGGGTTAGGGTTAGGGTTAGGGTTAGGGTTAGGGTTAGGGTTAGGGTTAGGGTTAGGGTTAGGGTTAGGGTTAGGGTTAGGGTTAGGGTTAGGGTTAGGGTTAGGGTTAGGGTTAGGGTTAGGGTTAGGGTTAGGGTTAGGGTTAGGGTTAGGGTTAGGGTTAGGGTTAGGGTTAGGGTTAGGGTTAGGGTTAGGGTTAGGGTTAGGGTTAGGGTTAGGGTTAGGGTTAGGGTTAGGGTTAGGGTTAGGGTTAGGGTTAGGGTTAGGGTTAGGGTTAGGGTTAGGGTTAGGGTTAGGGTTAGGGTTAGGGTTAGGGTTAGGGTTAGGGTTAGGGTTAGGGTTAGGGTTAGGGTTAGGGTTAGGGTTAGGGTTAGGGTTAGGGTTAGGGTTAGGGTTAGGGTTAGGGTTAGGGTTAGGGTTAGGGTTAGGGTTAGGGTTAGGGTTAGGGTTAGGGTTAGGGTTAGGGTTAGGGTTAGGGTTAGGGTTAGGGTTAGGGTTAGGGTTAGGGTTAGGGTTAGGGTTAGGGTTAGGGTTAGGGTTAGGGTTAGGGTTAGGGTTAGGGTTAGGGTTAGGGTTAGGGTTAGGGTTAGGGTTAGGGTTAGGGTTAGGGTTAGGGTTAGGGTTAGGGTTAGGGTTAGGGTTAGGGTTAGGGTTAGGGTTAGGGTTAGGGTTAGGGTTAGGGTTAGGGTTAGGGTTAGGGTTAGGGTTAGGGTTAGGGTTAGGGTTAGGGTTAGGGTTAGGGTTAGGGTTAGGGTTAGGGTTAGGGTTAGGGTTAGGGTTAGGGTTAGGGTTAGGGTTAGGGTTAGGGTTAGGGTTAGGGTTAGGGTTAGGGTTAGGGTTAGGGTTAGGGTTAGGGTTAGGGTTAGGGTTAGGGTTAGGGTTAGGGTTAGGGTTAGGGTTAGGGTTAGGGTTAGGGTTAGGGTTAGGGTTAGGGTTAGGGTTAGGGTTAGGGTTAGGGTTAGGGTTAGGGTTAGGGTTAGGGTTAGGGTTAGGGTTAGGGTTAGGGTTAGGGTTAGGGTTAGGGTTAGGGTTAGGGTTAGGGTTAGGGTTAGGGTTAGGGTTAGGGTTAGGGTTAGGGTTAGGGTTAGGGTTAGGGTTAGGGTTAGGGTTAGGGTTAGGGTTAGGGTTAGGGTTAGGGTTAGGGTTAGGGTTAGGGTTAGGGTTAGGGTTAGGGTTAGGGTTAGGGTTAGGGTTAGGGTTAGGGTTAGGGTTAGGGTTAGGGTTAGGGTTAGGGTTAGGGTTAGGGTTAGGGTTAGGGTTAGGGTTAGGGTTAGGGTTAGGGTTAGGGTTAGGGTTAGGGTTAGGGTTAGGGTTAGGGTTAGGGTTAGGGTTAGGGTTAGGGTTAGGGTTAGGGTTAGGGTTAGGGTTAGGGTTAGGGTTAGGGTTAGGGTTAGGGTTAGGGTTAGGGTTAGGGTTAGGGTTAGGGTTAGGGTTAGGGTTAGGGTTAGGGTTAGGGTTAGGGTTAGGGTTAGGGTTAGGGTTAGGGTTAGGGTTAGGGTTAGGGTTAGGGTTAGGGTTAGGGTTAGGGTTAGGGTTAGGGTTAGGGTTAGGGTTAGGGTTAGGGTTAGGGTTAGGGTTAGGGTTAGGGTTAGGGTTAGGGTTAGGGTTAGGGTTAGGGTTAGGGTTAGGGTTAGGGTTAGGGTTAGGGTTAGGGTTAGGGTTAGGGTTAGGGTTAGGGTTAGGGTTGGGTTAGGGTTAGGGTTAGGGTTAGGGTTAGGGTTAGGGTTAGGGGTTAGGGTTAGGGTTAGGGTTAGGGTTAGGGTTAGGGTTAGGGTTAGGGTTAGGGTTAGGGTTAGGGTTAGGGTTAGGGTTAGGGTTAGGGTTAGGGTTAGGGTTAGGGTAGGGTTAGGGTTAGGGTTAGGGTTAGGGTTAGGGTTAGGGTTAGGGTGGTAGGGTTAGGGTTAGGGTTAGGGTTAGGGAGGTTAGGTAGGTTAGGGTTAGGGTTAGGGTTAGGGTTAGGTAG